>NC_089743.1:48342529-48385029 GCF_040412425.1 Macrobrachium rosenbergii
AGATAAAGAACGCCTCTTTTCGGTTAGGGAAGAAAAAACGATCAATCGGTTTTATACAGCGGAATTCTGAATACAGTATTCCAAACTGTATTCCATAAAATCTTGTCTCTATAAAGAATCAACTGATGCTTGCATTTTAGAACATTATGTTGAACCACTTCAGTAATGTAGCATTATAAGGCATAGTGCATGCGCGTACACACACACACACATATATATATATGTGTATATGTGTGTATACACATAGTTTATTATATATATATATATATATATATATATATATATATATATAATATATATATATATATTTATATATATAAGTAATACACACATATATATGTATAAATATATAAGACATATACATATACGTACATACATACACTAAATGAAAAGAAAGCAAACCAATAAATAAAGGGGGACGATGAAAGAAGCCGCATGAGCGGATAATTGCGAAATTGCATAAATAAAATCAAGTCATGGAAGTTGAAAGACACCCAATGGCGTCTCAAGGCGATGGGAAACAGATGGCATGAACATCTAATATGGGAAGGTGAGTGATGAAAGACAGAACATTAATTGGAAAGCCATGAATAGATATAAGAAGCTTGAAACACTGACATTTAGTTATTGGGACAATTAATTCATTCAGTGTATACACTCACACATTCATACACACACACATATATATATAATATACATGTATATATATGTGTATATATATATAATATATGTAAATATATGTATGTGTGTTTCCAAAATTAAGCCATTTCCCATAACAGGAAAAGCTAACCGAATGGGCACTGTTGTATTCATAATTTTACTGATGAAGTGTGGATGAACCCTTGTGCAGATAACTTCCATAGGATTACCTACTTCATAAGCCTGCACAGAGGGCTCATCAGCAGGGTGCCCAACCCATCTACAAACACTTGCGCTTCCAGGATTTCATGGACCTTATTTTCGGATACTTTTGCTTCTCTATCCCTTTCTAGGTAATCCTCTCATCCCAACATTTCCAAATTATACACATTTCACCAAACTTTATCTCCCGGTCTTTTCATATCTTGAACCCGTCTGATTCATTTTTTCTGCCATAACATTTTTACCACTTTTATGCATCTCCACATGTCTCCACAATCACTCCTCTCACCCAGTTTTGGAACCTTTCCCTTATCCAGATGTAAGTTACACAGCCTGGTCAGCCAATCAGTCTTACTGCCACCATGGTCCCACAGCAACTCACAAATAATCCCATTAATTCCTGATGTTTTTCATTGTTTAAATTCTTAATTCCCTTCCTTACGCCCTCGCGTGTCATCTCCACAAGCATTCTTAATATTACACTAATCCTTTCCGCTTATCTGTGCCTCTCATACACTTTCAAATACAACAGAAATTCTAAATGCTCATTCAGTTAACTCAGGACCGCATTCACTTCGGGCAGCATCTCTCCATTTGCATCTTTTATTCCGAAATCCACCTGTTCCCCTCTTGTTCATGAAACTTTCCTTCTGAACTTACTTCCGTGTAGAACAACTTATTCTCCCCCACACTCTTGCTCACCTTCTCCTCCTCCTTTCTTTTTTTTTCTCCCCCTCACTTTCTTATTGACTAGCCAGTCTTACCCTCCCAACAAACACTCCTTGCTAACCTTAAGACACATCATGAAATATTACTCACGGTTCACTTACATCTTCCACTTTTATAGATATTAATCCTGGCCAAAATTCCATTGGTTTATTCTTACAAGATCTTGCCACTTCCCTACCTGACTCACTTCCCCAAACCTCGAATTCGATTCGAGTGGTGCATGGGGGTGGACACTTGACCCATCTTGTTTCTTCTGACCTAAGCTCTGAATTACTAGCATTATAGTTAGTCGACTGTGGTGGACCACAAAAAGCTGAAAAATGGCATGGGCTAGTGACCTCATTCCAAAAATAACTTGATAAGAACTAACGGGCTTCAGAGGGCTCCACCTTTCGGAGCCACTCCCTTCAGGAGAAAAAAGCGACCAGATGAATAATAGTTCAAGGAAAGAGAGAATGACATGTGACTGTAACCCAAGAAGGCACGTGTGGTCCTGATGTGATTAACAGGAAATAACCTGCATGAGACAGGCCCGCACCGCATGCATGCAAGCAAGCAGGTAGGCAGGCAGCAGGCAGTGCAGGCAGTCACTCGGCTGCCGGGGACCGCTACCACCCTCTCCAGAGACACCCCAAAAGCAAGCAAGCCTCAGCCAGTGCATGTAGGAACGCGAACGCACGCATGCACGCACAAACACACACACACACACACACGCACTCAAGATCCATTGGCGAACCTGCAAGCACAGAAAACGGGTCTAACACAAAAATGAAAAGGCGTCACACGTGTTATGCTGGTCTTTTTTTTTTTTTCTTTGGTCACCGGTGTATCTATGGGTGTTCCGGCGCGCAGCTTTAAGAAAGCGACGACGCGCGCGTGAGTGTGTGTGTGCGTGCTTGCCTGAGTGCGTGCCTGCGACTGAAAGCAGGCGTTAGGTGAAGGAAAGAAATGGCATATGTCCGTTCGCATTAGGTCTGAAACTATGCATACGCAGCTTTGACTGATGGAAAGGAATGTGAAAAAATAATTATACTTGAGAGTAAAATTTACAGCAAGACAAATAATTGTACAGGTAATTATTAACATAAATTACAAAATATTTTATTATTTAACCTATAAATACCGTAAAGATCTTAAAAACGACGACATTGTGCCATTTAACTAATAATATTTTCTCTCATGTAAACCACGTAGGGGAGAGAGAGAGAGAGAGAGAGAGAGAGAGAGAGAGAGAGAGAGAGAGAGAGAGAGAGAGAGAGAGAGAGAGAGAAATGCAAACAATACTGGAAGCCAAATAAGACTTCCAATCAAGATTACGAATCATTTTCTTTTTAAACTTCAATACTGAGAGAGAGAGAGAGAGAGAGAGAGAGAGAGAGAGAGAGAGAGAGAGAGAGAGAGAGAGAGAGAGAGACGCAAACAATACTGGAAACCAAATAAGACTTCCAATTAACATCAATCATTTTCTTTTAAAACTTCAATACGGACACAATTACTGAGAGAGAGAGAGAGAGAGAGAGAGAGAGAGAGAGAGAGAGAGAGAGAGAGAGATATGTGTACAAGATTTATTCCGTGAGTGCGTAGCGTGTTAATATGTAAGCTCTTGTACACGCATACAGGTATTTGCATACATAAGTACGTGACAGCTACAGAGGTTACATGCAAATGTAAGCACCCGCAGATGGGTTCCTAATACCATCAGGTATTAGGGAATTACCTCTTCGAGGTTCTAGCCATCGTGGAATTGCATATTAATTGTAGTTTTTACAAGCAACGAAGTTGGACCTCACTTCGGGAATGTAAACAAAGTATCAGATCGAATTAGAATTGTTCCTTATACTTGAAGTGACAAGTAGCACTGTATCACTGTACCGCGACTCATTCGACATTATATATCCAGAAAATTGTCTAAATCTGTTTAATTAAGTGTTCTTAGTGGTAAGTGAGGTTTGAGATGCTAAGAGGGAGATCTTCTTAAGTTTAGAGGCCAAGAAAGCAGATGATGGTGATGGAACAATCGTTATGATATAGGACTGGTTGGGACAGAAAGCATCTGAAAACAGTTCTAATTATGGTGGAACTGAAGGAGAGAGAGAGAGAGAGAGAGAGAGAGAGAGAGAGAGAGAGAGAGAGAGAGAGAGAGAGAGACGCAAACAATACTGGAAGCCAAATAAGACTTCCAACCAATAATTACGAATCATTTTCTTTTAAAACTTCAATACGGACACAATCACTGAGAGAGAGAGAGAGAGAGAGAGAGAGAGAGAGAGAGAGAGAGAGAGAGAGAGAGAGAGAGAGAGAGAGAGAGAGAACTTATCTTACACCTTACAGTTCGTTCGGGTTGCCCCAGGTCCCTCAGTGTGAGGCACCTCTGGTGTCTACCAGAGAATTGCTAATGCATCTTCCGGTATATTTTGCATCTTTCAATCTTGAATGGTCTGGGATGCTGCTTAGATATTTGTCGAGCTTATTCTTAAATGCATCTACGCTCACTCCTGATATGTTCCTCAGATGAGCTGGTAATGTACTGAATAAACGCTGCATTATCGATGCTGGTGCGTAGTGGATTAATGTCCTGTGTGCTTTCCTTAGTTTTACTGGTATAGTTTTGGGCACTATTAATCTACCTCTACTTGCTCTTTCTGATATTTTTAGCTCCATTGTGTTTTCGGTAATTCCTTCAATCTGTTTCCATGCCTATATTATCATGTAGCGTTCTCTTCTCCTTTCGAGGCAATATAATTTTAAAAATTGTAGTCTTTCCCAGTAGTCAAGGTCCTTAACTTCTATTCTAGCTGTAAAGGACCTTTGTACACTCTCTATTTGTGCAATATTCTTTTGGTAGTGTGGGTACCATATCATATCAATATTCAAGTGGACTATGCACATATGTTTTATAAAGCATAATCATGTGTTCGGTTTTCTTGTTTTGAAGTGCTGGAACAACATTCCCATCTTTGCTTTGCATTTTGCCAATAGTATTGCTATTTGATCATTGCATAGCATATTCCTATTCAGCATCACACCAAGGTCTTTAACTGCTTCCTTATTTGCGATTGTCTCGTTATTAGGTCCCCTATATGCATATAGCATTCCTTCTTTATTACCATAATTTATTGATTCAAATTTATCAGAGTTTAATACCATCTGATTTACCTCTGCCCATTCATATATTTTGTTTAGGTCTCTTTGTAGCGAGTTCCTATCTTCATCACAAGTAATTTCTCTACTTATTCTTGTGTCATCGGCGAAACTTCTTATTGCCGAGTCCTTAACATTACTGTCTATGTCTGCAATCATAATAACAAACAGCAATGCAGCTACCACCGTACCTTGTGGCACACCGGATATTACCTTAGCTTCATCCGATTTCTCATCGTTTGCAATCACTGTCTGTTTTCTGTTTTGCAAAAATTCTTTTATCCATCTTCCTGCTTTGTCCACAATATTATGTTTTCTAATTTTTCGCTAATATATTATGGTCTACCTTGTCAAAAGTTTTTGCAAAGTCTAGGTAAACCACATCTGTATCTTTTTCGTTTATCATATTTTTATATGTTTTCATGGTGGACTAACAGTTGGGTTTGTGTACTTTTTCTGGGTACAAAACCATGTTGTCCTATATTAAACAAACTATTTTTCATTAAATGTTTCATCATATTTTTCTTCATTACCCTTTCATACACTTTCATAATATGTGATGTTAGACTCACAGGCCTATAATTACTTGCCTCTAGTCTTGATCCACTTTTGAAAATAGGGGTAATATATGCTAATTTATGTTCATCATAAATCTTGCCTGTATCTACACTTTGTCTTAATAATATTGCGAGTGGCTTTACGATAGGGTGAACTACTTTCTTGAGCAAAATGGCAGGGATGCTGTCTGGTCCCGCTGCTGATCCATTTTTAATTTCATTAATAGCCAGCACAAAATCGTCTTCATTATTATCTATGTCTGATAAATATTCACTATTTTCATCTCTTATTTCTGTATCATTATCTTCATTATCAATTCTAGGTGTAAATTCTCTCTTATATCTTTCTGCTAATATGTTGCACATTTCCTTTTTTTCATTCGTTAATCGCCCTTAAATTCTTAGAGGGCCTATTTCTACTCTTCTTTTATTCATCTTTTTTGCATATGAGTAAAATATTTTGGGGTGTTGCTTGATGTTTTGAAGGGTCTTTTCTTCTAAGTCTTGTTTTCATTTTCTTTTGATTGTATAATCTTTTGTTCTGCATTTTCTACCTTACTTTTTAGTTCCATCGCTTTCCATGCATTCTTTTCTTTTGCAAGACCTTTTTTCCACTTTCTGATTTTCTGGAACAAGATCCTTCTGTCTCTTGGTATGCGTGACTGATGTTTACTTTTTTTCTTCGGTATATATTTTTCCACTATTTTCTCTAATATTTTATATAATATATCCGTATTTACCTGTATATTATCACTTACGAATATGTTTTCCCAGTCTTTGTTTAATTCTTCCTTTATTTCTGACCATTTTATATTCTTACTATAGAAATTGTATTTTACATATCCTTCCCATTTTTTCGCCTCTTGCTTATCTCTGTTTTCATGTGCTTTGGAACGGACTGTTAATTCTATGACATTATGGTGTGAAATACTCGTATTATACATTATTATTTCTTTAACATAGTTCACCTCGTTCACATATAATAGGTCTAAAATATTATTCTTTCTTGCTGGCAGGTGATTTATTGCTGAATGTTATGTTCTAGTAGCAGAGAGAGAGAGAGAGAGAGAGAGAGAGAGAGAGAGAGAGAGAGAGAGAGAGAGAGAGAGAGAGAGAGAGAGAAACGCAAACAATGCTGGAACCCAAATAAGACTTCCAATCAAGTTCACGAATCATTTTCTTTGAAAACGTCAATATGGACACAGTCACTGAGAGAGAGAGAGAGAGAGAGAGAGAGAGAGAGAATCACAAACAATACTGGAAACCAGAAAAGACTTCCAATCATGATGGAGAATAATTTTCTTTTAAAGCTTCAATACGGACACAGTCACTGTGTGTGAGAGAGAGAGAGAGAGAGAGAGAGAGAGAGAGAGAAACGCAAACAATACTGGAACCCAAATAAGACTTCCAATCAACATCACGAATCATTTTCTGTCAAAACTTCAATACGGACACAATCACTGAGAGAGAGAGAGAGAGAGAGAGAGAGAGAGAGAGAGAGAGAGAGAGAGAGAGAGAGAGAGAGAGAGAAACGCAAAAATACTGGAAGCCAAATAAGACTCCCAATCACGATCGCGTATAATTTACTTTTAAAGCTTCAGTACGGAAACGATCACCGGCAGCTCAAATTGCAAAAGAAAAAAAGAAGGGAAAACAAACAACTGTTTATCAACAAAGCCGAGTGATGCAAGACCCCTGGATCCTGCACTGCAGCGTGGGAGAACATCCTTGAGCGCTTTATCTTAAACCCGGAGCTTAATTTTCATCAGTGCAACAGGATGGAACGACAGGGACACAGGAATGCCACCCACGCTTTTTCTTTCTGGCAAAAAATGAGGAGAGAAAAAGTGAGAAGTGAGAAACGAACATGGGAGAATAATTTTGGTATCTAAGCCTAAGCGAAAGAAGCTTAAGGAAATCTGGAAAAGCAAAGGTGGAAATAGCTGCCGCCTACGCATTTTTATTTTTTGCAAAGAACAAGGAGTAGCGAAGAAGTGAAGAGCGATAAACGAACAAGGGTGAATAACTCTGGTATCTAAGCCTACACGGGGGAAATATGAGGACCTGGAAAAATAAAGGTGGAAAAAAGAATCCCAAACGCTCTCGAATCGGTAACTTGAAATGAGATATTCGTTCTTATGAGAGGCTGGTGTCCAATGGATGTTATCCGGACACCTAGGCCTAGTATTGGCTGACCGGATAAGTCGAAAGAAGAATAAATTGCTTCTTGGATTTTGGTGATGAGGATAACTTTGGGAAGAAGGAAATCAAATAATTACCGACAAACTGAGTGGAACTGAGCATTTAATCTTACATAGAAGACAGAGAGATTGTAAATTGTCAATCAGGGAATGTAAGATCTCACATGGGACCATAAATTTTATCATGAGTAGAAAGTGGAAGACATGAATAAACATACATACATACATACATACATACATACATACATACATACATGTGATGAAAAATATGTATCACGTATAGATGAGTACTTACATTACATAGATATAACACTTCAATCTCAAAAAGTAAGTATTACAACACATTTGTTGGTTACAAATACAAGCCAAATACCAAATGGCTCCAATAGCAGGTAATATAAATCAATACAAGATACACAACCTGTCACTGAAAGAGAGATATAAGAGAGACAGCATTTCGTCATGTCACGCAACGATGAGAAACATGACGCTAAAAATATCATCTTCGTGAGTCACTTCTCATACAATATGCTTTTCATTCTTGGGGCAATATTTATTATTATTATTATTATTATTATTATTATTATTATTATTATTATTATTATTATTATTATTATTCAGAATATGAACCCTATTCATATGAAATAAGGCCACAGAACACCTGACTTGAATTCAAGCTTCCAAAGAATATGGTGTTCATTTGAAAGAATAACAGAAGGAACAGGAAACACAAAGAAGAGATCAGTTATTAAAAAATAAAAATAAATTAACAATTTAATAAACAATTAGATATAAATGTGAGTAAATTATAAAACACAAGGAGAATTCCTTTGGGGCAGCAAGAAAAATATCAAGGCAGTTGAGGCAGATACTAAAAAACTGCTCAGATATTTTATAGTTCTAATGATAAGAAATTAAGTAGTGTACCTGATCCTCTAAGTCTAAGTAGTATGGATGTAAATTCCAGTTATTTTAAGTCATACTCAATTCTTCCACTGCTCTAAAAGATTTCTGAACGGTAAACTTTTAAATCATACTACAAATACCCGGCATTAAGGAATTTAATTCCTGATAATTATTAGGAATTTAATTCTTAACAATCATTAGGAATTTAAGAAAAGATCAGGTACTTGTAACGACCTTTTGGTTCTCACAAACGTCAAGAGAATTTGGACAGTGCCAAAGTCTTGTCCAGACTGAATTCGATGCAATCACTGGCTTAGTTAAGCAGCAGGTGGATTATATAATAACTCTTGTTGCAGCACTCCCGATACAACCTGATATACAGTCTCGTTTACTGTCAGCTGGAGTGGAGTAAGAAGCAGCATATAGTCACTCGGATAGAGGCGGAACATCAATAAAACAAGTAAAAAATGCGCCGAAGAGTCTTGGGCGCAATCGAGTTTTCTGTACAGCCGCTACAGCATATAATTAAGGCCACCGAAAATAGATCTATCTTTCGCTGGTCTCGGTATAATGCTGCATGAACCGCGGCCCCAGAAATTATAACCACGGCCCGGTGGTGGCCTATCCTATATCGTTGCCAGAAGCACGATTATGGGTAACTTTAACCTTTAAAAAAATAACAACCACAGAGGCTAGAGGGCTGCAATTTGGTATGTTTGATGATTGGAGGGTGGTTGATCAACATACCAATTTGCAGCCCTCTAGCCTCAGTACTTTTTAAGATCTGAGGGCGGACAGAAAAAGTGCGGACAGAAAAAAGTGCGGACGGACAGACAAAGCCGGCACAATAGTTTTCTTTTACAGAAAACTAACAATACTATTAGCCGATCTCCCATAACGCAGTTTAATACGAATTGGTAACTATAGCTAATAGCAGTGAATGACAAAACTCACATTACCTTCGATTCGAAACCTACTCATTGTACCACGTAGTAAACATAAATTAAGTGCTGCTAAAACTCTATAAAGTATACCTTAGTTTTACCAGACCACTGAGCTGATTAACAGCTCTCCTAGGGCTGGCCCGAAGGATTAGACTTATTTTTACGTGGCTAAGAACCAATTGGTTACTTAGCAACGGGACCTACAGCTTATTGTGGAATCCGAACCACATTATAGCGAGAAATGAATTTCTATCACCAGAAATAAATTCCTCTAACTCTTCATCAGCCGGTCGGTGGAACTGAACTCCGGCCCATCGAGTGACAGTCTGAAGCTCAACCGACTCAGCCAACGAAGGGCTTTAAAACTCTATAGATATAGTTTGTGAGGCCTCTCTATGTAAACATATACGATGATGCTGAAGTCACATGCTTCAGATTGTTCTCCTAACTGTTGGAATACTGTCCTCCTGTCTAGATATCAGCAGCATCTAGGATATCAAACTTACAAACAAAATCCCTTGAAGTAATGGGAGTCTCCTCAATACAGATTATTCCCAACACTTCAAGGTGTCTTGCTTAATGTAATAATCTCCCAGAAGCCCCATTTCAAATGGAGCTTTTATTTCCGTCTTCAGTGTCTTGTTCTCTTAGAATTAGTGCGTGCTACTGGTTATGGAATCGGTTGGCATTCACATTTTGTTGACAAGCAATAACGATTGCCCTAGGCACGTTGTTTCTTTGATTAAAAATGTAACATCTTTCCAGATTTCGTAAGTTGTGATTATACCTTAATAACATGGCATGCTATCCTTACACGGAAACAATTTTATACGGATATATATATATATATGTACATATACATATATATATACTGTACAGTATATATTTTATATATACATATTAAAAAAAAAAAAAAATTCACTGTGTATAAAGTTATTACTTCCACAGAGGACCTCAATGGTAGGTTCCTTGAAGATGGAGGCAAGCGAGACCCTGAAAGCCTGAAATAAAGAACCTCCTCATTTGAACCTCCCATATCAATGAGGTCCTCTGTGGAAGTTTTTATATATATATATATATATATATATATATATATATATATATATATATATATATATATATATATATATATATATATATATATATATATATATATATAAAGTTCACAAATGGTATGTTTGCCTTGTAATAAGGAATAAAACTTTTAAATATAAAAACATTTAATTAACAGAAAAGAAGGAACTACATAAAATATACCCCCAATTGCCGTCCAAACTACTGGACGATCTCGTCTCCTCCTCCTCCTCCTCCTCCTCCTCATTCTACCTCTCCCCCTCCTGTCTCCCTCTTTCTCCTTCTCTCATTCTCCCCTCGTTTATCTTTCCACCGCAGCTTACACACCCACACACGCACACACACATCCATCAATCATTCAGGTTATTGATGAGGTTTATGCCACCTCTAAGCAAGCCACCCTAATTATCCTCCAGCACGCGACTTGTCATACGAGAAGTATCACACACATGAAGCAGAGCTTCAACGTTTGCTGGATACGAGGAACGTTTACGTTGCCACTGGTTTCTTTTACTTTTACCCCTTGTTCTATAATGTTTCTGTCATAAACATTTGATCTCTGTATTGAACTAGAGAACGTAAAGCAAATTTGTATATACACACACCCACTGTATATATATATATATATATATATATATATATATATATATATATATATATATATATATATATATATGAATGTATATATATACCTTAAAGTCCTTCAAAAGAAGGCATCACTTACCCCATACAAAAATGGGAATAAAAGCACGTTAAAAGAAGAAGAATATATATATAATATATATATATATATATATATATATATATATATATAGATAGATAGATAGATAGATAGATAGATATACAGTAGATATATTTACACACACATGCACACACACATATACACAGCATATACACATAAATATATAGAGATATAGATACATTTACACACACATGCACACACACACACACACACACACACATATATATATATATATATATATATATATATATATATAATTTATGCTTTTCAGCAAACATTTTTGATGAAGTTGCTAGCCTTACTTTCTTCTCCATCCTGGCTGAGTTCGACCACAGTCGACTATCGTCCAAGAACATGCTTCACAGCTTGAAGGATTTTTGAGGAAATGGGGTCAATTCATCTCCCCCCCCCAAACAAGTAGTATCGATCTCAGGTTCTTCCCTAGCATAGAGAGGTTGATAACCACTATAAATATACTGTATTTTCAATATTTCTCCAGATGCGTGTTTTCAGAATTGTGTTTATGTCCATCTATTGTCAAAGAACTAATTATTTTCTTTCCAGCTCTTAGAGGTAACGTGTCAGTCCTGCTCAGGGGTGAAGTCTTTCAACTTATGCTAAATTCTAATTTGTCTTTGTCAACAGTAAGGATCTTTTACGAAAAGTCTAGATAAAGTACAGAACAAATTTTTATTTTATAGTGTCATGTTCTTTTTAATGGTGAAAGTGCTTTCACAAGCACATACGCACTCGAATTATACACACCATGTATTTCATGTGTATGTATATATATATATATATATATATATATATATATATATATATATATATATATATATACATATATACATGTATATATATATATATATATATATATATATATATATATATATATATATATATATATATATATATATATATATATATATCCAGCCAGGAGAAGGGTGAAATGAAAATGACTTGAACCTGGCTGAATGCATATATGGTCATCACACGTCTTCAGTGATTTGTTGTAATATATATATATATATATATATATATATATATATATATATATATATATATATATATATATATATATATATATATATATATATATATATATATGTATATATATATGTATATATATATATATATATATATATATATATATATATATATATATTATATATATATATATATATATATATATATATATATATATATATATATATATATATATATATATATATATATATATACACATATAACGTATTACATATAAATGTTCACGCATTTAAACACGTACATTTACATACTCCTTTAATGTCGCTGGATAAAACAATATTGAACAATGTAATGCCTTGGATAAAGTTTATCTGTCTATCCAATAGTTTCTATATTAGGAACTTCTTGAAGACCGGACCAACAGCAATAAATACTACCTTATATCTTCGCAATATCCTTTAGCGTACCTAAGTAATCACTGGCTTTATTTGAGATGTTTTTACGGTATAAGATCCTACCAAAGAACGTAACTCTAAAACCTGTTGCCAGTAGCAATTCTCGACTCATAATCCTATGCTTAAGTTCAGTGACCTCCTCCCTCCTTCTCTCCTCTGACATTATTACATTCGTTTGTTCAAGTATAAGATACAGTAGAGCAAAACTTACGTGTATTCCACCCTCACCAATTTGTTCTGTCCTCTGGGACTTAATGATAAAATTCTAATCACGCTATCCATTAGCCTAGCAAATGGCAACATTCTGCCTGAAAAAAGAATGTCAACCTTATCAAAATATGTTAACACGATGTTTAATAAGCTTTTCCAACCGATCGTTAATAATTACATCTGTAGTCATTTGTAACAAAAGTTACACGAATAATGGCTAATCCCCAACCCACTTGACAAGGAAGAACACTCCTCTGCCAATTAAGACTATCTCATCAATCACAAACCATTAATGAGGCTCTCCTACCAGTCTAAACACTAATACAATTCTTCTTGAATCTTAATAATGAACTTATATTTATATTTATTTATTTATTTATTTATTTATTTATCCGTTTTTCTAATAACTGATCTCCTGTATTTCCCTTTACCTTCCGTTACTTCTTTCGAATGAACACCATATTCTTTGGAAGCTCGAATTTCAAGTCAATGGCCCCTGAGGGCTTGTTCCATATGAATGGGGTTCATGTTCTGAATAATAATAATAATAATAATAATAATAATAATAATAATAATAATAATAATAATAATAATGTGTTGAACTTCTATTAACATCGTGAGTAGGACTCCCCTGCCCAAGCCCACTTATAAGAGCGATGCCATATCTTTTATTCATGCGACGATTTCTTCATGCAAAGCCTGGCGTGTCAAGATACACTCCCGTCAATTTGCATTGAACGGAAGAATCTCTGACCTTCCTTCATTCATTGTGTTGTCATATAAAAGGTGAGTCTGCTTTCACATTATTATTATTATTATTAATTAGAAGATGAACCCATTCATAGGGAACTAGCTTCCAGAATATGGTGTTCATTCGAAAAAAAAGTAACAGAAAGTAAAGTGAAGCACAAAAAGGTGGTCAGTTATTAGAAAAACAGATAAATCAACGAATAACTAAATAAATAAATAAAAAAGTAAAAATGCAAGTTAATTATTAAAATTCAAGAAGAAATGCATTAGGGTAGTAATGCATTGCATCTTCGCTTGAACTTCTGAAGTTCCAATTGCACCACGTCCTCAGAGTATATTAGAAATTTTAAAAATTCTTTCGTCTCAAGTCAAAGTGATCGATTGTGGCTAACTAGATCAACCGTAGCTCGTGTCTTGTACGAAAGGAAGAAGTAAATTTATGACGAATGAAATAACACCTCTTGAAACGGAAGTGCGGTTGCAGTTACAGTCGTGTAAATACCCGAGATTTAGGCACAATGGGATGAAATTAATACTGAATGTGGGAAAGCGGGGTGACTTCGGAAGAGACTTAAACTGATTACAAATCGAATTAGTGATAAAAAACAAATTCACGTCCACTTGTCAGTTTGACATTTTTAGTAATAATAAAGTTAAAGCCTGAGAAATAATAACAAAATTTTTTAAAAATCCGAAAAAAAAAAAAAAAAACATTCACTGGTTCTCAAAGTAAGAGTCAAATCTGTATTCAAGGCATCTTCAATAGCTTATTCAGTTACCATTCACTTCTCGTTTGAATAATCAAGCCACAACATACGCAACAACCTGAATAATTACATAACATCCAACGTAGGATAATTCACCTGAGAGGCCTCAACGACACCCCGTCCACCCAACCCCCTCCATTATCCTGCCTCAGGCAGCCAAGCTGACGTCGAGTTCGAAGCCACCAGATGACAAGAGGCCCTCCATTATCACGATGATAACAAAGAGTTCCTCCGTTATCAAGATGATTATAAATAGTTCCTCCATTATCACGACGATAACAAAGAGATCCTCCACTATCACGAAGATAACAGAGATCCTCCACTATCACGATAATAACAAACAGATCCTCCATTATCACGATGATAACAGAGAGTTCCTCCAGATAATAACAAAGAGATCTTCCATTATCACGACGATAACAAAGAGATCCTCCATTATCACAACGATAACAAAGAGATCCCCCTATTATCACGATGATAACAAAGAGTTGCTCCATTATCACAAGGATAACAAAGAGATCCCATTATCACGATGATAACAAAGAGACCCTCTATTATCACGATGATAGCAAAAAGATCCTCCATTATCACGATGATGACAAATAGTTCCTCCATTATCACGATGATAACAAAGAGATCCTCCATTATCACGAAGAAAACAAAGAGACCCTCCATTATCACGATGATGACAAAGAGATCCTCCATTATCATGATGATATCAAAGAGATCCTCCATTATCATGATGATAACAAAAGAGATCCTCCATTTTCACGATGATAACAAAGAGACCCTCCATTATCATGATGATAAAAAAAAGAGATCCTCCATTTTCACGATGGTAACGAAGAGATCCTTCACTGTCAGGATGATAATAAAGAGTTCTTCCATCATCAAGATAATAAAAAAGACTTCCTAAATTATCACGACGATAACAAGGAGATCCTCAGTTGTCACGAAGATAACAGAAATCCTCCATTATCACGATGATAACAAAGAGTTCCTCCATTATCACGATTATAACAAGAGATCCTTCATTATCATGATGATAATAATGAAATCCCCAATTATCACGATGATAACAAAGAATTTTTCCATTAACACGATGATAACAGAGTCCTTTATCACGATGATAACAAAGAGATCCTCCATTATCAGGATGAAGGACGGACACGCAGTGTCGCATGACAACGTGAACGCACGTCGTCACGAAAGGCAATAAAAGAAGGATAAGAAAAACTAGAAGAAAAAAATAAATAAAAACAATAAGTGACACTGATAGAATAATGAAATCTAATCTAGGCTAAAGAATGGGTTTACTGAACGTTACTGCTCATGGTGTGCGTGCGTGGACAGAATGCTTGTTGATATGATTTGAGTCTATGCAAATTAGGCTGTCAAGCCAAGCATTGGGGCTCTTTCGGCCATTCAGCGTTCAAGACCGTGAAAACACTGAGTTGGAGCGATTGGACAGCAAGACAGAGTGATCTAGAAAATAAAGGAGATGAGGTACAAGGGTCCAAAGGTGTAAAAGTTAGAGAGGCTGAGCAGCAAGACTGAAAAAGGAAGAGAGAATGGAGGTAAAGTAAAAGGCTAGAAAGTGAGTGCAGCTAAGGTCAAAAGGACGCTGCAAACCCATTTAGTAATGCCTACAATGCACCATGTGAAGTGCACTGACGGCACTGCCGCCTATGGGCCAGAATGTTTGTTATTGTTTGTGTGCACACTAACGAACATCCCACTGACACGAGTGTATAAAAAATGTTTGCCAACATTTACCAACATTTAAGATCAATGTATGCCAACATTTACCAACATCAGTGAAACTAACATTAATTCTAAATCGTATGTAGGAAATTCAATTTATCTCAACTGACTGAGGAAATAAACAGAAAGCAGCTCTTGCAACTGGCGAGAGAATCTCTCGTAGATCATACAGATCTTCGACATGTCAGTCTTAGGGGTGGAGGAATTCCACAGCACATGCCACAGCCATGACCTGAGTAAGCATTTTTGCACCTAAATAGTTAATTCACCTAAAATTCTCTGAGAGCATTGTATCAACAATTACATAACCCTAACAGTTTTTATTAGTTTTCTGTAAAAGAAAACTACTGATATGGCTAATTGTCTGTCCGTCAGCACTTTTTTTGTCCGCACCTTTCTCTGTCCGCACTTTCCCTGTCCGCCCTCAGATCTTAAAAACTACCAAGGCTAGAGGGCTGCAAATTGGTATGCTGATCATCCACTATCCAATCATCAAACATACCAAATTGCAGCCCTCTAGCCTCAGTAGTTTTTATTTTTATTTAAGGTTACAATTAGCCTTGATCATGCGTCTGGCAACGCACCAACACAGGCCACCACGACCGGCTGAGAATTTCATACATTATTATACGCTGTACAGAAAACTCGATTGTGCTGAAGGAACTTCGGTGCATTTTTTTCTCTCTCTCTCTCTCTCTCTCTCTCTCTCTCTCTCTCTCTCTCTTCTTGGCTTACAACTGGTAGAACAGTGTTCGATCCCTGGACGAGGAAGGAACAATACAGGTGCTTTTCCTTGTGAACAATGGGCCTCTGTTGACTTGAGCAATAATTACCTTGTTGTTAGCCGTGAGGCGAGAGAGAGAGAGAGAGAGAGAGAGAGAGAGAGAGAGAGAGAGAGAGAGAGAGAGACATGAGTGATTAGTACTCCGTCAAAGTGACAACCATCATATAACTGCAAACAGGGGGCCCTCGATGAGGTAATGCTCCCCCCGCCTGGATAAAATCATTCATAAAGAACTCCCTCTCTCTCTCTCTTTTTCTCTATCTCACTTTTCGTGAATCATTTGATTCGTTCAGCTCACGCCAGTCTTCGTGACGGTACACGCACCACGCAGGCGAAGGCGAGTGAAATCGACATGCTAAAGTTTCCGCCTCTTCACCTGAACTTTCACTTCGCCATCTCTCTTGTCCGTTCGGTTACTTGCTACTCTTCCAGAGGAAAGTGATGTCGGTTATATCAGTAAATGGAAAGATAAATTACTTTCCTTTTTAGTGCTTTATCTCGAGGATTTTTTATCTCTACAAAAAAAAAAACACCTCATCAGACGCGCACTTGACCACAAACGCAAATCTAATCTCTCTCTCTCTCTCTCTCTCTCTCTCTCTCTCTCTCTCTCTCTCTATTTTTAAAGAACTGAAATTAAAAGTATATTTATAGTGCAGTTTATCATCTTTTAAATATACGTATAAATAAAAATAACATATACGGTAGACTAAGGATATTCATAAATTGGTGCTTGTGTGGGGGGGGGGAGGGGAGGGGAGGGGAAGGGGAGGGGGCCAACCACCAATAACTGCCCCTTTGCGCACGGCTTCGTATCTGTCCATCTATGTAGAATTGTACACTGGCTAAAACTTTTCTACATTACCCACAACTTTAGCGAACGTTCCACAACTTTCAAGTCTGCCACCTTTACACGTTAAACACATTTGAACAATACTTAAAACTGCATTTAAACACTGCCAACAACTTTTGTAATTACAGAATTAAAATATATGCATACATGCATATATTACTTGCATCCTAATTACAAGGTATATGCTAATTTCGTAAATTACTTAAAGCTTTAACTCTAACTAGGGCTCAGTCATTGCGTGTCCAATCTTCTTATAACACAACAGCACCTCCAGATACATCTAATAAAGGTAATAAAAGACTTCAACAGCATTTCTATTAGGTTCAGTGATTACCTACAGACTGCCAGCATGCATCACAGTAAACTCTAACACATTATTACTGTAACTAATTTGCGTATATCATTATCGAAACAGATCTACTGCCAATAAAATTAGTTTTACCTTTCATTACATTTACACAAGTACTCGATTAGCTTGCTCGCGCGCAGAGGCGTTTTCATTATATAATTTGTATTCAAAGGAAAAAGATGTTAAGCACTGCCACATTCATCATTTAAGTAAAACATTTTTACTTAGAGCATCGTGTCACATGACCAAGTAGTTGGAGAAAGTAACAACAGATACTTCTCTCTCTCTCTCTCTCTCTCTCTCTCTCTCTCTCTCTCTCTCTCTCAAAGTCCATCACTTGGCAACTTTTGAACGCTTACAAGAACTAATAAAACCAATGCTTTGTTGTCTAGAAAGGTGAGTGAAACGCCAGA
This sequence comes from Macrobrachium rosenbergii, assembly GCF_040412425.1. Classification (NCBI taxonomy): domain Eukaryota; kingdom Metazoa; phylum Arthropoda; class Malacostraca; order Decapoda; family Palaemonidae; genus Macrobrachium; species Macrobrachium rosenbergii. The sequence continues at coordinate 48,361,017 of NC_089743.1, forward strand.
CGCTGAACTAAGCATGGGGAGATCCAGCATCATGTTGTCATTCAGTTAGCCATTTGAGATAAGACATTATTGACCGTGCTGAGCACAAACTAGTTATTTTTAGGTCACGTGAATCCTTCCTTTTCTTGTAAAATATCCTAAAACCTTGACGTATTTTATGCATTTTTTGGTGAAGATCATTACGCAAGCCATATTGTGGAGGACAAATGAAATTTTATACGAATGATTGTTCCGTATTGTAGATGGCAACGGAAGTTTTATACGAATGATTGTACCGTATTGTAGATGGCAACTGAAGTTTTATATGAATGATTGTACCGTATTGTAGATGGCAACTGAAGTTTTATATGAATCATTGTACCGTATTGTAGATGGCAAACGGAAGTTTTATACGAATGATTGTACCGTATTGTAGATGGCAACTGAAGTTTTATATGAATGATTGTACCGTATTGTATATGGCAACGGAAGTTTTATATGAATGATTGTACCGTAATGTAGCTGGCAACTGAAGTCTTATGCAAATGATTGTGCATACGCAAAAAACACAGACACGGAAAGCGAGAATTGGTTTCTCAACGAGACACAGATATGTTCCGCCTCACTCAGGCGATCGATATATCGATACACTGGCATATACGCAGTTCGCATCGTTCTAGAACAAAGATGTGTGTGTGTGTGTGCACAGCTTAAAACTTTTTTTTTTTATAAATCAGTTGCGTTACGTACGCTGACTCTCTTTAGATATTACCACCAGATTACAGTAGTTTTATGAGATTATAAGTCAATAGTTTTCTGTTTCCCTGTTTACTAATGTTTGTTATTTTTGTAATGACATTAATTTGGCGTAAATAGCTGCAGTTAGTGATATATTGCAGTTAATTCAATATTTAAGGATTTATGCTCATCTCAAGAATATACTTGAATCCGCTCTATGTAAAATAAGTGAAACGTCATAATTTTATTATTGTTGTTATTCCATTTTTAATGCTGAAGGATTCGACACTTATTCTTTCTATTTATATTCTTGCTATCTACAATTTGTTTCCCTCGTCCAATATATCATCGTAACGGATGAATACCATCTTTCAACAGTTAACGGAAATGACTGTGTTGTAATTTTTATTTATTTTTATTTATTTATTCATAATCGTTCTTAATCACTTTTATTTATTTATTTATTTATTTATTTATTTTTTATTTATTTATACCTCTCTGTGTTAATTCTTAGCCAATTTATTTGTATTCCTTCGTTTTAATTCTTATTTATTTTTATTAATTTGTTTATATTCCTTTGTTTTAATTTTTATTTATTCTTATTTATTTATCCATACTTGTTCTCATTTACTTTTATTTATTTATTTATTTATTTATTTATTTATTTATTTATACTCCTTTGTTTTAATTTTTATCCATTTTTATCTATTTATTTATATTCCTTCGTTTTAATTCTTATTCATTTTTATTTATTTAGTTATAATCGTCTGTTTTACTTCTTACTTCACAAGAAAAGCTGTCGTGAAAATGTACGTGCAAGCTTACTACGAATAATGAATCACTTAAAATAAATCGGAAAAATATAACTGGCAACCACTGTCTACAGACATACACAGACATAAATAAGTGGCTGCACTGACAGCAAGGGCAAACAGTTTCAGGAACTGAAAGTATTTGTAGATATATGGAACGAGACACGTCAGATTAACGCAAACATTCGTGACTGGAGGGAAAGTGTTTAGAGTTAGGGGAAAGATAACAAACATGTTTATTAAAAAAAAAAAAACATAAAAATAGAGAATAAATTAGTTTTCCAGTAAACTGAACAGTAAGAGGATACTTATATACGTATAACGCCAACATATAATTGAAACACTTAGCTCAAAAACATCGGTTAAAATGTGTAACTTGGAGATTGAAAGTAAAATGTTTTATATCAGTAACTGATATTATTATTATTATTTCAGTAGATGAAACCTATTCACATGGAACAAGCCCACCAAAGGGTCATTGACTTGAAATTCAAGCTTCCAAAGAATGTTGGTTTCAACTTTCCACCGCAGACCCCACACTGCAACAGCAACTGATCATGTTTTTTATCGCCCTGGGGGAGACGCGAACCCGCGCGCCACATCTGAGTGGCATGCCATTACACTAACCACTATACCAGCGGACCAGATTATGAAGGAAACATTTACTGTAAGCACTAACAACAGACAACGAGTCAGTATGCTGCATTATCAACAATCTGCCAAAGATAAACAAGTGAGTAGTAGTCGCGGAGTCCTTAAAACATAAAGAAACATGTAAAAAATGCGCCGAAGTTTATTCGGTGCAATCGAGTTTTCTGTACAGCCGCTACAGCATATAATCAAGGCCACCGAAAACATCTATCTTTCGGTGGTCTCGGTATAATGCTGTATGAGCTGTGGCCCAAGAAACTTTAATCACCTCTCGGTGGTTGCCTATCCTATATCGTTGCCAGAAGCACGATTATGGCTAACTTTATAACCTTAAATAAAATAAAAAGTACTGAGGCTAGAAAGCTAGAAGGCAGCAATTTGGTGTGTTTGATGATTGGAGGGTGGATGATCGACATAACAATTTGCAGCCCTCTAGCCTCAGTAGTTTTAAGATCTGAAGGCGAACAAAAAAAGTGCGGACAGAGTAAGGTGCGGACGGACAGACAAAGCCGGCACAACAGTTTTCTTTTACAGAAAACTAACATAAAAATGCATCGATCAATCAATAAAAAAAAAAAAACAGAAGAATCCAAGATGATGAGATAACAATCTATACGTCACTCGAATAAAGGGTTACTGACACTGACAAGAAGAAAAAAATGACGCGAGAGTGAATCACATGACCTATGAATCAGTCCACTATCCAGGTCACTCGTCAATAAAGTGAAATCATACTCGCTACGATTTCTTTGGCCTCCTGAAGAAGGCACAGAACGTTTAGTATTATATAATACTTCTACTACTATTGTTGTCTGGACGATAATTCGATATTAAACAAAATTACATTGGAATCGGTTTTGGTCACAGATATCAACTATTTAGGAATTGAAAAATGGATAATTTCTAGGAGGGAATGCGCCTTTTCAAATACATCAACTCAGAGCTCTCTCTCTCTCTCTCTCTCTCTCTCTCTCTCTCTCTCTCTCTCTCTCTCTCTCTATATATATATATATATATATATATATATATATATATATATATATATATATATATATAGACATACACACACACACATACATACATACATACATACATACATATATATATATATATATATATATATATATATATATATATATATATATGTATATATATGTGTGTGTGTGTATATATAAGGTAGTATATAAGGTGTGCGTGAGTCGTATTTCTCGTGATAAAAATGTTATAACAAAGTAAGTACTCCCAGCAACGATCAATGACAAGACAATGTTATAGATGCGTCACCGAATAACAAATTTTAACATAAACAAAAGGCGCAGTAATGACGAAAGTGAACCGTCTCCTTGTGCTGAAGGATGAAGCAGGTTCCTCCAGTTTATATTAAACTGTCAGGATGTCGATTTTTAGCTTTCTGTAAAAAAAAACTATGGCTGTTTACCTGTCCGTCCGCACTTTTTCTGTCCGCCCTCAGATCTTAAAAGCCACTGAGGCTAGAGGGCTGCAAATTGGTATGTTGATCATACACCCTCCAATCATCAAACATACCAAATTGAAGCCCTCTAGCCTCAATAGTTTTTATTTTATTTGAGGTTAAATTTAGCCATGGTCTTCCGTCTGGCAATGCTATAGGTGCCAAGAACACAGGCCACTACCGGGCTGTGGCTGAAAGTTTCATGGGCCGTGGCTGGAAGTTTCATGGGCCGTGGCTGTGAGTTTCATGCAGCATTATACGCTGTACAGAAAACTCGATAGCGCCGAACTTCGGCGCATTTTTACTTGTATTTTTTTATCCTCGTGTTCATCAGTGTTGCACCCCACGTGCTACAATGATACACCACCATCTAAATGCTAAGGGAAATGTCAGCAAAAGTGTCATTTGACTAGTTAGCATAAAGGATATCATCTTCAAGGGATCGCCTATCCTCACTACCTTCACTACTGGAGTTCACGACGAAAAACACAGATATTTAGAAAGCTTTTGAAAGGATAATTTCATTTGTATCTTACTTTGGATCTAGGCTAAGTAGTGGCAAGCGTTTCCAAAACGTGAAGAAATCGAGACGCGAGATGTGTTAGCAAGACGCTTCGGAGTGTCATTAGAGTTCATTAAAAGAAAGCAGCCATATGTGCTATTTCAATACGAGCGGAGGAGCAGTAATTTTGTTTACATGTGATAAAAGACAAATCTTGCAGTCATGTTGTCAGTCGCACACAGCTTACGTCGTCTCTGCTTTATGTCTGATGCGAAAATAATTCATAGAACAGAATAAAGAATTTAGACCAAAAGTCAAGCACTGGCACCTATGAGGTCGTTCAGCGCTGAAGCGAAAATTGACGGTAAAAAGGTTTGCAAGTTGTAACAGGAGGCAAACTTCACAGTTGCACTATTAAAAAATTGATAGGAGAGGATGGAAAATAAGATGAAAGAAAGGGAATATGAACGGAGGTACAGTAAAAGGAATGAAAGGGGTTGCAGCTAAGGGCCGAAGAGACGCTGCAAAGAACCCCAAGTAATAGCTTACAATGCACCGCATGAGGTACACTAAGGGGCGCTAACCCCCTACGGAGAAGAGTAATTCATGTACAAATTTCAGGCGGTGATTTCCGAGGAACATCTGAGACTCTTCAAGGTGTCTGCGCGATCTAGGGAGCAGCAACATGCAACAGGTCTTGGTTGCGAGGTTTATATTATGCCAACTTCATTTGTATACCTACGTCAGTATAAATAACCTTCCTGGTAACGTTCCATTGATGGAATGATGGACAAATTACAACCATATCATCGGCGTAGCAGAGGTTGCTCATTGCGATTTCGTTGATGGTACATCCGACTGAGAGTGAGCTGAATTTAACATACAGGGCATCTGTGTAGGCCTCAAATATGTAGGACGACAGAATGCCTCCTTGACGGAGTCCATTTGAGGAGCCCAAGTTATATGAGATTTATGTTATCCCATTTAACGCAAGTGCTCCGTGGAGAACCAGCATATATTTAATTTAATATAAAAAGATACATTTTTAAAAAAATATTAGTGATAAGTAATATCTTAGCAATTCTTTACGGCTATAGATGCAAATGGTAGTTGAGTGGAATGCTTAGTCCAAACTGGTTTTCTGACGATTGTAGACAGCAGATTTCGTCAGCTGCATCTCTCAGCTTGTTGTTGTTAATTAATGGCATAAAGTGAGCTAAGAGTGAGGATTTTGTCAGAAACCTGTGTATTATGAACGCACTGAATTGTGCAGAAAGCAAAACATAAATTATTGGATGGTGGAAGTCGGAAGTTTCTGCTGGAGACCATCACGGTGTGGCGATTAATTATTAATTATACGATCGGCGAAATAAAATCGAATGTTATCAGAGAGGAGGTTATCTACTTCTCCCTGGAGTTTTGATCGTTCGTGCAGTTCAGGACAGGGCTAGAATAGGCTATGCTTTATTAGTTTTGGGATAATCCCACAGTTTAGGGGTCCGAAATCACTGAATTACCTAAAGTCAAGATCAGCAACAGATTTATCAAATATTTATTGCATCATGGAAAATAATGGAAAAATTAGCAGTTTATCTGCTTACAGAAGCAGAGATTGTAAAAAAACAGAGGGAATAAAGGGGGAATGTTTATTTACGTTCCCCCTTTATTCCCTCTGCTTGCAGATCTGTCAAAAGAAGAAACTGAAAATAGGAAAGAAAATTTAAACAAACACACTCAAAGGAGCAGTGAATTTGGACCCCTAAACTGGAGGAATACCAGTTTTGGTGCTTCAAACAGTGTCGTCATTGGAGGTACCCTTTTCCAACACTTTGCCATTCTTAAATAATCTTGGGCATCTCCAGATGGTAGCCATAAACGCAAATAGACCAAAGCCATTAATCGAGACAAAGAAAAGAATATTAGAGCCTCCAGAGCCGATAATAAAGGCACCCAACATACAACTTACAGAGTATATAGATTTAATTCAATAAGGCTTCTTGAAGATGAATATCGAGAAACTTTTGAGGCTAAATTTCTAAGTAGATCTACAGTTTGAGCACAAGACAATTAAAAAAACAATTTAAAAAATGCGCCGAAGTTTCTTCGGCGCAATCGAGTTTTCTGTACACCGTATAATGATGTATGAAACTCTCAACCACGGCCCATGAAACTCTCAGCAGCGGCCACTGAAACTTTCAACCACAGCCCGTTGGTGGCCTGTGTTGTTGGCACCTATAGCGGTGCTAGACACACGATCATAGCTAACTTTAACCTTAAATAAAATGAAAATGTCTGAGGCTAGACGGTTGCAGTTAAGTATGATTGATGATTGGAGGGTGGATGATCAACATACCAATTTGCAGCCCTCTAGCCTCAGTAGTTTTTAAGATCTGAGGGCGGACAGAAAAGTGCGGACAGAAAAATGTGCGGACGGACAAACAAACCCTGCACAATAGTTTTCTTTTACAGAAAACTTACAAGTAAAAAATGCGCCGAAGTTTCTTCGGCACAATCGAGTTTTCTGTATAGCGTATATTGCTGTATGAAACTCTCAGTTATGGCCAGTAAATCTCTCAGCGGCGGCCCTTGAAACTATAGTGTTGCCAGATGCACGATCATGGCTAGCTTTAATCTTAAATAAAATAAAAACTACTGAGGCTAGAGGTCTACAATTTGGTATGTTTGATGATTGGAGGGTGGATGATCAACATACCAATTTACAGCCCTCTAGCCTCAGTAGTTTTTAAGATCCGAGGACGGACAGGAAAAAGTGCGGACGGACAGACAAATAGCCATCTCAATAGTTTTCTTTTACAGGAAACCAATAAGTAAAGTATTCGCATCACAAAACCAAGAAAGACCTTGAAATCTAAGGGTTGCTCTAAGAATGGTGCCTCGTGAGCAACAGATGCAAGGCCGTCGTGAAGGACCAAGGAGAGGAGACAGGCCACTTGGAAAAAGAATCCTTCACATTCCGTTCAAGAATCAAGAACAATTTTAATCCAGAAATGGCTCGTATAGGACGGGAGACTGACAGAACTAACACATTCAATAAATTACGGATGTGAAAAAATATAGCTTGACTAACCTGGTATTACATTCGGGCAGTAAACGGGCAATAAAGCTATAACGAAACTGTTTCTAAAGATCTGAAGCCCCGTAAGCATTACTTAAGGGTCTTTGCAGCTTCCCTCCGGCCCCTAGCAGCAGCCCATTGCATTCCTTTTTCTTTACTTCCGTTCATATTCTCTTTCTTCCATCTGACGTTCCACCCTCTCCTAACAATTGTTTCGGATCTTTCCTAGATAGCGACCCCCAACAAAGTTCCGGGTCGTTATCTAGGACTAATATTTCTTGGAGGCCATTATCTTTATGATATTTACAGTCTTTGTTTATGTTTTTACGGTCATCCCCAACGGTCTTGTACTAAACGCACCGCAAAGGTTAAAACCCTTGGGGGTCACTATCTAGGAAAGATCCATTGTTTCATAGTGCAACTGCGAGGTTTTCCTCCGGCTACACCTTTAAAACCTTTTTAATCTCAATTTCCCATTCAATGCTGAATGACCTCATAGGTCCCAGCGTTTGACCTTTGGCTTAAATTTTTTTCATTCCATTCCATTCCATTCCTCTCCTAATCGTCTGAATAATTACTACGCACATCATAGGACAGTAATAATCGCGATGGTGTAAAGCATTAGACCACCGACCATCCCAGTCAACAGTCATTTGAAAATGGAATAGAGAATTTAGGCCACGCGCCAAGTGCTGGGACCTACAATATAAGGTCATTCAGCGCTTAAAGGCAATTGAGAGTAACAAGGTGTAGCAGGAGGAAAACCTCGCAGTTGCACTATGAAACAATTGTTAGGAGAGGGTGGTAAATACGAAGGAAGAAAGAGAACATGAATGGGGGTAGAGTAAAAGGAATGGAAGAGGTTGCAGCTAGGGGCCGAGGGAACGCTGCAAGGAACCTTAAGTAGTGAATACAGTGCACCGCGTGAGGTGTACTGATGGCACTATTCCCCTACGGGGCCACCGAGACAATTTAATAGAAACTCCAGCCAGAGACCAGAAGATGAAAGTTGAACGGATGATCTTGGCTTTGAAAGCGATTCTACAAAGCGTATGGAGCAGTTTCTGCATAAATCACTTGGAAGCAAATTGTAACAAAACATAGGATCTATCTGCTAACGCCCTGGCCTTGCGCGAACGCCTCACTAAGCCACTGCAAACAGTGGGTAAAGGATGGCGGTGAATATTCATTCAAGCGAGAGGTTAAATCAGGAGTCCTGCAGGGAACAGTATCGGAGGTAATCCTATTCACAGTTTGTTCATAGGATATTGTACGTTGAAAATATTATTTCGGATATAAGTCTCTTTGTCAGTGGACATACACACACTCCGATCACACGTACACACAAACACAGGCATATGCATAACTCTCACACACACACACACACACACACACACACACACACATATATATATATATATATATATATATATATATATATATATATATATATATATATATATATATATATATTTGTGTGTGCACATATGTGTGTGTATATATATATATACAATATGTATATATATATATATATATATACAATATATATATATATATATATATATATATATATATATATATAGAGATATAGAGAGAGAGAGAGAGAGAGAGAGAGAGAGAGAGAGAGAGAGAGACATCCATACTATTTTAAAAAATACTAGAAAGAACAATACATGATAACACTGAACACATTTATAATTATTCCGTAGATACATCATATGTAAAGCATCCCATCTAGAACCTTAAAATGAAGATATATCTCGCCTTTGAGTTTCGCAAACAATGTATGGAAAATGAGTTTAGCGGAATAAAGTTAATGATATGATTTGAAAATATAATAAAATATAATATAATCAAATATTTTTTGCTGTAAAGAATTACTGACATAACAATTAATGTGGATAAAGTCAAAGGTTCTGGTATAAAAATAAAGGTATGTAAAACACAGTGACCTTGAAAAATAATGTTCAAATTTTTATTTGTAAAAACTTCTAGAATATCAACCGATTTAGCCATACATATTACATGGGGGTTTCCTTTGCTTTCGTTAACTTTCTAAAAGAAAGACTTTAAACCAACTCTCTGTACTGGTGAATAAAAACTTACCACAAATAAAGCAAAAACATTTGAACGGAAACGTTAAAAGACTTGCAAACTCATTTCAAGCATAAGTGAAAATCTCTCTCTCTCTCTCTCTCTCTCTCTCTCTCTCTCTCTCTCTCTCTCTCTCTCTCTCTCTCTCTCTCTCTCTCATAAACGCGGAAGCAGAATAAGAGGGGTTTTCATTCCTGCCTAGACGATAGAAAAATGTTGATGGTGAATTATTTAAACCGAAAGGAAAGTTTTGAATCTCTCTCTCTCTCTCTCTCTCTCTCTCTCTCTCTCTCTCTCTCTCTCTCTCTCTCTCTCTCTCTCTCTCTCTCTCTCTCTCTCATAAACGCGGAAGCAGAGTAATAAGAGGGTTTTCATTCCTGCCTAAACGATAGAAAAATAAATTATTTAAACCGAACGGGAAGTTTTGAAGAATAATCTTTCTGCACGAATTACCACCACGGCAAGATCAGTGAAAAATTAAAGGGAACTATGAAAGAAATATAAACAGTTATATGACGAAATAAAAAAAAAGCCGTTTTAAACGAGCAAACAAATACTGAAGATATTCCTCAGGTATATAAGTAAAAACTGAATACATCCCTTACATAATAAATAAAATAAAAGTTAGAGAAGGAAATCTAATACCAACAAAATCGCACGGTGAAGGGATTATCTTCATTAAATAGCATGAGTCATTGCTATACTTCCAGATCAAATTAAAGATCGCGTATCTTCGGCATAATGGTCACTTTTCCCCAAAAAATATCAACTGAAGTAAAAAGTATTATTAGATAATCCTGGGAAAAATGCTTATGGAATGCAGTCATAATGATGAGGGGGTGAGACCAAGAAGACATGGAAAAATGAAGATGATGGTGGGTAAAATTTTCAAGGAAAAGCTTTTGAATAAGTGAGATTCACTGTGTAGTATACGGGCGCACAAGCACATAAAACACACGCACACACTCATATATATATATATATATATATATATATATATATATATATATATATATATATATATATATATATATATATATATATATATATAGTGTATATATATATATATGTGTGTGTATATATGTATATATTTATTTATTTATTTATATATAAATATATATACATATACATATATATACATATATATATTTAAAAATATATACACATAAAGGAATAACACTGCCAAGGTTACCAGAACTTGAGCAAACGTATACTTCAATTTATCACATGAAATTCCATTTTCATTCACCTTTTGAAAACATTCAGCTGAGGATATTAGTTCCCATTAGTTGGCGTCATAGCGCTAGCAACATTAATGGCACATCTGGCCAGTTCATTTCTTCATGATTAATAGTCTTCTCATTTCTTGCTTTTCGGTCCCTTCGAATGCTCCCCCAATATTTACAAGTAACAGATGTCGTTTTCAGAATCTAATAGTTTTTGATAAGTTTTAGTAATGTGTAATGGCAATTTGAATTTGAAATTTCACGTACCAGGGTTGATTTTACCCAATCTTAACATGATGAGTTTCTCAGTTTCAGAGGTATTTCATTCCTTACACCTGTGGAACAGTCTCCCGGTGGATGCTATGCATTTAGAGCCTCATAAGGTCAAGCGAAGATGCAATGCATTACCACTCCTTTACTTTTAATAATTAGTCTACATTTTTACCTGTTTGTTTATTAATTTCTTAATTTATCTTTTTCGTATAATAAATGACCTCTTCTTTCTGTATTTCCTATTACCTTCTGTAATTCTTTCAAATGAACGCCATAATCTTTGGGAGCTTGAATTTCAAGTCAATGGCACCTGAAGGCTAGTTCCAAATAAATAGGGTTCACCTTCTGAATAATAATAATAATAATAATAATAATAATAATAATAATAATAATAATAATAATAATAATAATAATAATAATAATAACAGCATAAAGTTTCTTACGGATTTATTGTTTTTTTTTAAAGAACTCTGAAAGTATATTAGACATATTTCCATCTTTTCAATGGATACGTTACCTGTCAATCTCTTCACAGGCACCGCTTTGGGCAGTGCTCCATCAACTATTTATAGTACTTTGCTTTCTGTAAAGAATTTCCATCTGGAAGCCGGATAATTAGGGAGGGTTGGAGTCCGTCCTTAAGACAGCTGCTAAAACCAATTATGAAATGAGACGCTCATATAAAAAAAAAAAAAAAACGGCTCGAAGGGGGCTCGTTGAAAACAGCGACCCCGGCCAGGGATTAAGCTGAGAAGTGGTAGAAGATTTGTCTCAAGGAATATTTTGACCTATGAAGATGAACCTATTACTTAACTAACTGAGTCTAGTTCCTACCGAGTCTAGTTTCGAAGTGAGAAAAGTCAGTTCAGAAATTTCCTACTTGGTTCAGTAGCATTCCGATTTTCGGCGAATCCTACTAGGATGAGGTTGCTAGCCCCATGTGCTGCTCCCCTCACTCCAACAAGCTGCAGTCAGCTAGCTACACAGTGCATAATTCACTGGTAAAGTGAACAGATGCTCAATTACTCTTGACGGAATAGTTCATAAAATACACACACAAACACACACACACACACACACATATATATATATATATATATATATATATATATATATATATATATATATATATATATATATATATATATACTCTGTATATATATACACACATATATATATATATATAATAATACATATCATAAAATAAAATATCACAAATTCACTGTATATATATATATATATATATATATATATATATATATATATATATATATATATATTATATTAGGTCTCAATAAGACAGGATGGTTTAGATTTCAAATTCTTCAATTTACAAACTACTGCAAGCTTTCGAAGACATATACCTATAAGAAGACTGAATGAAATTAAAGAATCTTTAATACAGTAATATATATATATATATTATATATATATATATATATATATATATATATATATATATATATATATATTATATATATATATATATATATATATATATATAAATCATAGTATATATATATGTATATATATATATACTGTATATGTATATATATATATATACATATATATATACACACACACTATGACAGCTATTCAACGCATCATACTTTGTATTTAACATTACATAATATATTTAAAGCGAGCTTCCTGACGTTGTATATGCTTCTTCCATAATAATGAGGTTCTCGAAAACCTTGAAAATGACCCTAAGATACTCCAGTACCTATTACAAAAATCCAGACTGAAAGTTAAGGTATTTATGTTTCTGTTACAATATAAATCGTAATAAGCAACAAGATATTAACTTTAACTTTGGTACCAACAAATAAGGTTTTAAAATGAAGGTTAAAATATTTACATCGCAGTACAATAGAGCTTCTTAAAAGAAATTAATACTATCACAAAATGACATACATAAAAGGAAAAATATGGTCATTCAAATAGGGAATATATCAGTTTGCACGCAGATACAAACTCGGATGCACCACAGCTGTAATAAAAAATAAAGTAAACAAAAACAAAACGTACAAAGTTCATTCACTCCCCTTGAGACGTCATCAGTGCTTGAATATTTTAGTAGCCTGTGGCAGCATCTTATGAATGAATCTGATGTGGATTTAAAATCTGTTTTAAACTGCTTCTTCATGTGCGGTTTTCCTGTTACTGCTAGACTCAAGATTTTTCACATTACTAGTGATATAATTTTTTTATGCTGATGCCATATACTAAATTCAAATGTCTTTTGACAGAGCCAGCTTGTATGTGCAAACGAAATGGCTCTTAATTTGTGCAGTATATGCGGCGAAAATAGAGCTGGAAAGGTGAGAAATGATAAGACACTTAGAAGCGGTGCAGTGGTAGAAAGCTGAAGGGATTGAGATGGCTCGGTCATGTGGAAAAACCCGGGTGACGCTAGGATAATGAAAAGAGAGTATAAATCGAAAGTGTAAGGAGAGAGGAGTATACATACACACATATATATAGATATATATATGAATATATGTATACCGGTATATACATACATATATATATATATGTGTGTGTGTGTGTGTGTGTATAACTGAATCACGAAAATATGGAACGTGATGAATATATAAATAAAGATAAAATCCACGAAGGAAACGGAAACACTGGAGTGCTGCGAGGCCTTTCGACGCTAGGTCCTTTACTTAGCAGCACTCCAGTGTTTCCGTTTCCGTGGATTTTATCTTTATATATATATATATATATATATATATTATATATATATATATATATATATATATATATATATATATATAGAGAGAGAGAGAGAGAGAGAGAGAGAGAGAGAGAGAGAGAGAGAGCCTAACGACACTCGCCCTTTTCCTCCAGCTTCCCTCCCCGGGTCTTGAGGAGTCTTTCTCTTCTTCTTCCTCCTCTTTCGATCGGTAGGAGCCAAACGGGCAATTTGTTTAACCTTTAGAGCTCACTTAGTGCCCGTTTAACTGTCCAGGGTTAAGTGACAGGAGTTAGAAAGTCCAGAACGAATGTTCTTCCACCAATCACTTTGGTCACGCGATGCCTCGGTCTTCAAAGTTTTATTTTTTTTTTTTTAAATTACAGGAACTTTTTTTTCATTCTTTTTCTTCTAACAAGTATTAATTGCTAGACTGAGTATCGCCCATTTTTTTTTTTTTTTTAATTTTGGGACATTTGTTATTGTTTTGCTTCTAAAAAGGATCGATTGTTAGACTGAGTATCGTCTATTTTTTTTTTCAATTTTGGGACTTTTTTTTTTTAAAAGGATTCAACTGCTAGAATGAGTATGGTCAGAAACTTAATTAGACGGAAAGAGCTGATGAGTATTCAGATAGAGACAAAATAAAATAAAGGGAAATATCCCAATGGCTGCATATTTTAGCACGAAAAGAATTAGGAGTAAATGCAGGGTTAAAATAAAATAAAACATAGAATTAGAAGTAAATATATACAGGGACAAGATAAAAAAAAAGAATTACAAGTAAATGCAAAGGCAAAACAAAAAAAAAAGAATTACAAGTACTTACAGGGAAAAATAAAATCTTAAAAAATAATAACTAAATACAGAGGCAAAATAAAAAAAAAAGAATTACAAGAAAATGCAGTGGAAAAATTAAATTTAAAAAAGAATTACAACTAAATACAGAGAAAAAAAGAATTACAAGTAAATGCAATGGAAAAATTAAACTTAAAAAAGAATTACAACTAAATACAGAGGAAAAAAAATCACAAGTAAATGCAGTGGAAAAATTAAATTTAAAAAAAGAATTACAACTAAATACAGAGGAGAAAAAAGAATTACACGTAAATGCAGTTGAAAAATTAAATTTAAAAAAGAATTGAAAGTAAATACAGAGGCAAAATAAAAGTAAAAAAGAAAGAAAAAACAAGTACATACTGGAGCAAAACAGAATAAAAAAAAAAGAATTACAAGTAAATACTTATTCAAAATCAAATAAAAAAGAATTAGAAATCAAAAAAGGTTGCAAATAAATAAAGAGGAAAATAAAATAAAAACTTACAAGTAAATATATATGCAGAATAAAATAAAAAAGCATAGCGAGTAAACAAAGAGGCAAACTAAAAAAAAAAAAAAAGGGTTACAGGTAAATACAGGGGCAAAATAAAATCTTAAAAAAATGACAAGTAAATACATACTGACAAAATAAAATGAAACAGCATCTGGTATTGCACATCAACTAATCACGAGCTGAAAAAATCTCAAAAATGGAAAAATATCTCGCCTGAAGTGCGTCATACAGAAAGATGAAAATAGATGTCTTTTTTTTCTTTCCTAATCCTTTACTGTTCTGTATTCATTAAAACGTTCACATTCTCCCTTCTCCATTTAGCTGGCTCGTTATTTTTAATTAATTTTTGTGGGTGTCTCTCTCTGTTAGATTTTCAGGTTAGCTTGAAAATATATCTTATGAAAATATCTAATAATAATAATAATAATAATAATAATAATAATAATAATAATGCTAGGAGATTCACAATTTCGTGAAAAACAATCTGTGTAATAGAAGTCCACAATTACGTAGTAATATATTTACTATATAATTGTGGATTTTTATTATACAATAATAATAATAATTTTATCAACAGATGTTTTTTGTGTGTAACAACCATACTGCATGGTACTGAATTCCAACATTAGCCCATCTCTCTCTCTCTCTCTCTCTCTCTCTCTCTCTCTCTCTCTCTCGTCCGCATATTTTTGGCAGAATGACGAAGCTTGAGGACTTCTTGTCTGTATGGTCATAATGTCACAAGATGTTTACGTCACGGCTGGACTTTGTGCGTGAAAGTGTGTTTGTGTGTATGCAGTCTTTTGATCACACATATATACTGTGTATATATATATATATATATATATATATATATATATATATATATATATATATATATATACATAGATATAACTAAATTCCCTAATGATTTATTCATTTCAATACTACTCCATTAAGCACGAAACTCAGAAGATAACAAATATCATAAGCAGATTAAGAGACCATACACACACACACACACACACATAAAGGTCCAACCTTGACGTAAACATCCTATGACATTATAACAAATACGGGTAAGTCCCCAAGCTTCTTCGTCCTTTTGCCGAAAATATGCGAACGAGAGAGAGAGAGAGAGAGAGAGAGAGAGAGAGAGAGAGAGAGAGAGAGAGAGAGAGAGAGAGATTTCCTTACCGTTTCCAATCACGCCAATCAGTCGGCAGACCCCATGAGGGTGGGGGGGGGGTGACTTGAACGTTCAACTTTGAACTTTTGAACGAGCCAGTCGAAAACGCTTCTGCTGGCTGACCTTTGTTGGATAAAACGACTCACATAAAACCACTCGCCAATACTTTTTTTTTTCTTTTATTCCTCTCCCGCAACGCCGCCAAGTTTGTCGTCAGAGATTATTTGTGAAACCACAAAGGGAATCATGGAGCTTTTATTGAAAGGAATCAGATACAAATTGAAAAAAAAATAAAGAGAGAACTAAATCCTATTAATGAGTTTCTCTCGGCGTGTGTAGCCTTCCCGGTAAAGGAAAAGAGAGAAAGGCGAATAAAGAGTCAATAAAAAAAAAATGCTTTCATCGTGAAATAAACCAAACATTAAAAAAAAGTGGTTAGTCTAATTAGCTTTTGTCTGTGCTCGAATTTTTCTGCCTTTCGGAAAGCGTTTGATGGCCTCAGATATTGTCTTTTGTTTTCATTTTTTTTGTATTTTTTTTATATGAAGCGACACGACTAGGTCGTTTTCTTATTGTTGTTTGTTTTCTTCTTACACATGAGAATAATAGATGTTATTCCTGGTTTCGCTGATCAATTGAAGCGAAAATTACATAATGCTGCTGATGCGATGTTTATTGATCGCTTAGTCTTTCTGCATTGGAAAAGTATCTTACTTATGCCACAGCGCGCGTGACACACACACACACGCACACTCATATATATATATATATATATATATATATATATATATATATATATATATATATATATATATATATATATACAGTATATATATGTATATAAATATATACACACACATCTATATATATACATATGTATGCATGTGTATGGTCATATATACACATATATATATATATATATATATATATATATATATATATATATATATATATATATATATATATATATATCAAACACCACAGGAAGAAATGAAAAACGGTTGTAGATCCTGACCGGTGTCGCCTTTATTGTTAAGGCCTTTTCAGCAATATATAAAGCCGATATCATTCAGGATTTACAAATTTTTTCACTTCTTTTCTGAGGTGTTTGATATGCAAAAATCACTTATAAAGAGTGATTATAGTCATATATATATATATATAGAAATATATACATATATATATGTATATATATTTATATATATACATATAAATATATATATATATATATATATATATATATATATATATATATATATATATATATATATATATATATATATATATATATATATATATGTGTATGTCACTACAAAGCCCTAAGATCCAAATGAAGAACCAAACGAAGAAGTTCTGACGTCCGTAGCAAGAATCGAACCCCTTTCGGCAATCTCAAAACGAGGTCGTGTTAGCCCACTTTACCACGAAATCATAACTATTATACAGACACTTTACTTCCAATGAAGACCAAAGTTCAAATGTAAATTACTGGAATGCATCAGTGTTTTCATGAATACTCTCTCTCTCTCTCTCTCTCTCTCTCTCTCTCTCTCTCTCTCTCTCTCTTTGGCTTCCTTAATTGCAAAAGAAACTTAATATGAACTTGAATCCGAGTCATGGGAACAGAGTCTACTAAATAAGATGTTAAAGAAATACGTTTTAAATGAAACTATTTTTTGACTTCCCAGAATAAGGTAAATGACCTCATGGCTGTAAAACTTGGCCCTAGCGAATGCTTCTCCATATATAAATACTGGTCATTTGCCATTAAGCTAAGAGAAAGTGGCAAAAAGCAATGAACAGTTGTTTTCGATGTCTGGCGTCGAAACGAATATGGTCATCGCGGTTGAAAGCAAAAAAGAAATTGAATGAAATGTGATATTATAATGTCACCCGTTGTTTCTATTATGAGAGCAACACTAACCCAAATATAATAATGATAATAATAATAATAATAATAATAATAATAATAATAATAATAGTTGTTGGATGAGTGACCGCTCTCCTCAGCGTTGATTCCTTGGGAAAGGATCTTTACCATAATTTCCCCAGTCTACTCAGCTGTAAATGAGTACCTATTCTCGATGGGGTAGGGTCCAGCTTTGGATTAAATAGCAAAACTCAGCAATGATGGAAAGAAATGAAAGAATAAACGACAACGACGTAAATGGAACCTCTGCCAACAGAGGAGCTTCGTCCGGCAGCCAGGTATACCACCCAATCGACGGGGAGGACGGTCAGGTACTTGGAGGTCGTCATCCAGCAACTGACCATCACAACGGCAGTAACCAGAAACCAGAAACTGCAGCTACAGAGGCAAACCAGAAGAAATAATGGACAAGAGAAGAAAGTAAGGAAATATGGAGATGCTACATCAGAAGCAACTCGACAGAAAGAGGATACAGAAGAAGACTGGTTAACATATGGAATGAGAAAAATAACACGCCTCAAACAGAACAGAGGCTGGCAGACCAAGTAAGCAACATAAAGAAAAAGAACTGGCTCTCCACAACAGAAAGAGAGGAACTGGAAAGAGAAATAACACCCAACAACGAAGGACAAGAAGACGGACTAAGAGAGGATGACACAGAAAACGACAGGAATGATGAGCTACCAAACAACGGTACACGAGGAAACACCGAAGATGTAACAGAGAGGTCGGAATGGGTGGAAAAGATCAGACGATGGATGAAGCCAGATACAGAAAGAACAAAGATCGCCTCCATGAAAGCCTACAACACAAAGAAACTAACAAGTGAAGTTAATGAAATAATGAGACTAATCCACACCACCAGTATCACAGAAACAAATAACCTGGCAAATGCAGGAGCAATACTAGTAGTAGAACTCATGGGGATACAAACACAACACCATCATCACAACCAGCCCCACAGAAACCAAAACAGCAACCGCCTTGGAAAAGGCACCTGGAAAAAACAATCATGGCGATGAGATCTCACTTGAGTAAACTGAAAGAGATGGCAGAAAAGAGGTTAAGAAGCAAGAAAACAAGAGAGGAACTGAATGAGAAATACAAAGTACAGGAGTAGGGACTAAACAACACAATAGAAGATATAAAACAGAGGCCTAAAGCCAAGGAACATAAGATCCAACGGTACATGAACAGGAATAAAGGATACCAACAGAACAAACTCTTTGGAACCAACCAGAAAAGACTATACAGCCAACTAAGAGGGGAAGACAACCACCAGGGAATTCCTGAAGCTGAACCAAGTAAGAGACTCTGGGAAAACATATGGAGCAATCCGGTATCACACAACAAACATGCAACATGGCTCTAGGAAATCAAGGCAGAAGAAATGGGGAGAATAAAACAAAGATTAACCGAGATCACAACAGACACAGTCAGACACCAACTAAAGAAACTGCCCAACTGGAAAGCCTCAGGTCCCCATGAAGCCCATGGATACTGGCTCAAATACTTCAAGGCCCTACACCCATGAATAGCAGAGCAACTCCAGCATTGTATCACAAACCATCATGCACCCAAATGGATGACCACAGGGAGAACATCCTTAGTACAGAAAGACAAGATCAAAGGAAATATAGCAAGTAACTACAGACCTATCACCTGCCTACCAATAATGTGGAAGTTACTAAGGCTGCAGAAGGAAGTGTAGGGCCACAAAAGACCAGCTCCTAATAAAGAAAATAGTAATGAAGAATAATAAGAGAAGGAGAACCAACCTAAGCATGGCATGGATTGACTACAAGAAAGCCTTCGACATGATACCGCACACATGGGTAATAGAATGCCTGAAAATATATGGGGCAGAGGAAAACACCATCAGCTTCCTTAAAAATACAATGCGCAACTGGGAATACAGTACTTACAAGCTCTGGGATAAGACTAGGGGTAGTTTACAGTTTCGGTTGCCAGGCTGTGTAACACCTTCTACCCACGCTACAATAACTCCGCCAAGGTAAGTAGTTCCACGACCCAGCGACCCCATGCTTTCTGGGGGGGTCCAGGGGGGCAAAGCCCCCCCAGCCAGGTTAGGGCACGCCGCCCTATGTTAGGTTAGGTTGGTTACATCTGGTTAGGTCAGGACCTGGCACTACAGGAAAAGTTTGTCTTGTTTGTATTCGTCCGCCAGTTTCCTAGTTGGAACCTACACCACAGCCTTGGCCACCTAAACTGTAGGTGCTCCAAGACTAGCAGAGGTTAACATCAGGAGAGGGATCTTCGTAGTAGCCACGATGCCTGTGACAAAAGTACTGCAGAAGATGGATGCTGGGTACCAACTCAAGAAAGGAGGCAACATAATTAACCAATTGATGTTCATGGACGACATCAAGCTGTATGGTAAGAGCATCAAGGAAACAGATACCCTAATCCAGACTGTAAGGATTGTATCTGGGGACACCAGGATGGAGTATGGAACAGAAAATGCACCTTGGTCAACATACAAAAAGGCAAAGTAACAAGGACTGAAGGGATAAAGCTACCAGATGGGAATAGCATCAAACACATACTGTAGATGAGACAGGATACAAATACTCAACAACGAGAGCAGAGCACTGAGGCAATATCTGAAAACCAGTGAAGACGAGTGGCTAAGGAGTGCATGGGAAGAAGGACTGATAAAAGTAGACAAAAACCGAGAAATATACAGACAGGAGAATGAAAAACAGAATGGAAGAATGGCACAACAAACCAATGCACGGACAGTACATGAGACAGACAAAAGAACTGGCTAGCGATGAAACATGGCAATGGCTACAGAGGGGAGAGCTCAAGAAGTAAACAGAAGGAATGCTAACAGCAGCACAAGACCAGGCCCTAAGAACCAGATATGTCCAAAGAACAATAGATGGAAATAACATCTCACCCATATGCAGGAAGTGCAATATGAAAGACGAGACCATAAACCACACAGCAAACGAATGTCCGGCGCTTGCAGAGAACCAGTACAAAAAGAGGCATGATTCAGTAGCAAAAGCCCTCCTTCTCTAATAATAAAATCCGAGTGGATCTTTCTTGTTTGTCTGTCCCGGGTGGAGTCGGGGTGAGTAGGGATCGGGGGGGGTAGGGAAGACATGACACATCCGCCCTCCTCCTGCAAACCTGTTTGTCCGGCTAGGGTGAGGGCGGGGTAGGTAGGGGATCAGGAGGGTAGGGGAGACATGATGGGCAGTGCCGGGTCCCAGGGCAGCATAGCGTGCGCCATCAAGCCATTAATAATAATAAACTAATTAAACCAGTAACAAAGTTATTGGAGGCTAAATGCCCCCCATGAATCCTTTGACCTAATAAAAGAAACACGCTTTCCTGTTGTGCTTGCAGTCGGTGCAAGCAATTTCCATAGATATGAATGAATGACTGACCAGCCCAGAAAGCAGTCTGTATGAAGAATTTATAAATGTTCAGTAAACATCGCATAAGAAACGAGGAAGTTGCGTAATATTGCAGGTACCATTCGTAAATATCAGTTACCTTTAATCTAGATATAACCCCCCAAAAATCTGATAATCTAACAACTTTTAATGAATTTATCTAATACTTGCTCTCTCTCTGTCTCTTTCTCTCTCTCTCTCTCTCTCTCTCTCTCTCTCTCTCTCTCTCTCTCTCTCTCTTCACAAACACACACATACACACAGAATTTCATGTTATAGAAAGGTCTTCATGAATGTACTAAGAAGTAAAACGACAGTAATAAAAAAAAAAGACCAAAAATAGGTACTTACATTTCCCCAGTAAGGTGGCGTGACATCACAAACGATGTGTATCTGAAAGAAAATGGATAAATCACTGTAGTGTGGCAGGGTAGCCAACCAGTCAACAAGTAGAAGTAAGAAAGTCAATTGCCTCATCATACAGGCACTCCATAAGCAATGAAAAAAGTTTATTTGTAACAAACAGAATATGAAATATATTTTGCCAAGAATATACTTTGTGTCTTTGTGTCATGTCTCTAAAGGATTATAATCTATCTCAACGTCAATTTGGCATTGTCGATCACGTATCAGTTTGTTGAGCCCTCGACCCTGCCCTTGTCTTACGGCGTAGCCATTATCGGTGACCATCTACGCACCGCATATTGGAATCTGAGATCAAACGTTCCAAGGCATAAAGAGAGTTTAAAGAATATCTTCCTGATTAGGCTCCACTGACATTTCGCTCTAGACTAAAGACGAAATCGGGAGTAAGGTGAAAGCTGTCATACAATGGAAGACTGAAGTCTCTTACTTTAGAGCATCTAGAAAAAGTTAAGTATATCTTAGTTTAAACCAGACCACTGAGCTGATTAACAGCTCTCCTAGGGCTAAGAACCAACTGGTTACCTAGCAACGGGACTTACAGCTTATTGTGGAATCCGAACCACATCATGACAAGAAATTAATTTCTATCACCAGAAATAAATTCCTCTAATTCTTCATTGGCCGGTCGGAGAGTCGAACGCTGGGCCAACAGCGTGCTAGCCGAGAGCTCTACCCACCCCTTCAATGAAGAACTTAGAGCATCTAGAAATAAATGTTGTGGCAAGGCACGCGTCTGTATACGAAGTTGTTGCAATGGTGTCTTGTTATAATGATGGTTTATTCTGTTGTAACCTCTTGGTCACAATGCATTAAAAAAAGTGTGGAATTCTCTTGAGCCATAAGTGGTCTACTTCTAAATAATAAGTATTATCAATAACTATTCTGATAATATATACATTCACATGGATTGTACCTTAAAATGGCATATATTTTCTATATAAGCGCCCAGGAACAGACTGCTCACACGCAAAAGGAAGTAAAGACAACGAAGAGAAGTATAGTCGAATATTGCAAATAGAAAAAAATAACATAAAGACGTGGGAAATGAAGTATAGATGAAAATTACCAATAGAAAAAAATAACATGAAGAAGTGGGAAATGAAGTATAGATGAAAATTACAAATAGAAAAAAATAACATGAAGAAGGGAAATGAAGAATAGATGAAAATTACAAATAAAAAAAATAATATAAAGAAGTGGGGAATGAAGTATAGATGAAAAAGACAAATAAATCAACAAAGCATTATATTCACATAAAAACAAATATGCACAAGAATAATTAAGGAAATGGTGTCTGATGCTTTCAAATACTGTAGCAGTAGAACTCTCTTAGTTTAGGTGCAGTAACATCCACAACACAGCCACAAAAACAGCTCCACAGTTGAAGAGCAGAGGGATTCAAAGACCCAAGAAGTGTATAAAGGTTTATCGTGGTACATCAACATAATGTGGGTACTGAAACTATGATAAATAAAATAAGTAGCACGCACTTCCTAAGTAATGAGGTGGATGCTTATGGAAATCAAATAAATTGGATGCTTATGGAAATCAAATAAATAGGATGCTATTTTCTGACAAAAGGTCGAATCAGTGGTTATTAACTTATTTTAGACCGAGTGCCACGTGATTATGCAAAGTCTTTCCAAAACGAAAGTAGCTATGTGATAATCAGCTTTATTAAAAACTATTTCACTGAATGTTTTCTTTTTAACAAATTTGTTTGTAAAACTAACTGAATCCATTGGTGTAATGAAAGGAAAAAGCGTAGTTTCATAAGTAAAGATGTGTGTGTGTGTGTGTGTGTGTGTGGAAAGGGGGTGCTACTCAAAGCCTGGTGGCCTATCTGAAGTGTGCAGTGGCTCACCAGCGAGAAATGGCCCACAGGTTGAAAACCACTGTTCTGCATTATATGAATGCAACTACAGCTCACGACAAGTATGGAATATGGACGAGACAGGTATAACAACTGTGCAGAATCCTGTTAAGGGTAACTAAAGGGACGAAACCAATTGGGCGTACAGTATAACCAGTAGCAAGCAAGGACAGACAATATTCATTCTTTGTGAAATTAATACTGGGATATATGTTTCCATAATGTTCATATTTATCTGGAAAAAAATGATTCTACCTCTTACGACTGGAAGAACAACTGGGTCAGTTTCAGGACGCT
The DNA here is from genome assembly GCF_040412425.1 of Macrobrachium rosenbergii. Classification (NCBI taxonomy): domain Eukaryota; kingdom Metazoa; phylum Arthropoda; class Malacostraca; order Decapoda; family Palaemonidae; genus Macrobrachium; species Macrobrachium rosenbergii. The sequence goes on from NC_089743.1 coordinate 48,384,995, forward strand.
CTGGTAATGGATGGTCAGATGCTGATTGTTTCCTG
>NC_089743.1:48390029-48470029 GCF_040412425.1 Macrobrachium rosenbergii
AAAACACAATCACACAATCGGCAGTAAGCCAAGACGGAAGAATTGGTGGATGAGAGAGAGAGAGAGAGGAAATTACACCGAGAGACGGTTCGGCAAATATCACAGATTGTTAGACAAAATCACACACAGGTTCAACAGCCTCGACTTGATAATTGAAGAGGATATCACGACCAGAGAGAGAGAGAGAGAGAGAGAGAGAGAGAGAGAGAGAGAGAGCTTGACCGCTACCGTACCTTTAAGATTAAACGACAACAGTAACAATGCCTTCAGAAGTACTGACAATAATCGGAGTGCGCGCGCATTTGGGTGTGTATATGAGCCCGTGAGTGTGTGTGCGTGTGTGTGCGTGTCCTTGCGTGCATGTCCGCAGCTACGTAGGTCCACGCTCGACATTTATTACGGCGCACAAGTTCACTTTTGTTTTTAAGTGAACTATCTATCCGGAGAGACGTATCGCTAATTAATTCATGATCCACCTTAGTGACTCAAATTGAGTAAAAATTAAGGTATGAGTAACCTGCATTAAATTGTAATTCATATTTATATAACTGTCCATCAGTTAAAACTGTATTTTATATCTATATAATTGTTAATATCAAGGTAACGTCTTTAAAGTATTGTTTTCTATATATATGTACTATCGACTGTATGCATCTATGTATGTATTTTTGTATGTATGTACGTATGAATCTAATCTATCTATCTACACTTATGTAACCAAATGAAAGTGAAAACTGATTTAAGAAGAACTTATACGAATGTTCTGGCAAAGGTACCAATTTCTACAATTTACAAACAAATGCCTATAGGACATCGAAGCGTCTAAGAGAGAGAGAGAGAGAGAGAGAGAGAGAGAGAGAGAGAGAGAGAATCTTTGCGCCGTTACTTGGAAAATTCCATCTGAATCATGAATCGAGCGGTTTTTTCTGAGATAGCATTTATGAATATTTGATCCGCGGTTGAAAGGAGGAACGCCGTTTTTGTGTGTGTGTGTCTGTGTGCAGTGAAGATCAATCGATGGCCGCTGTTTATTAATAGAGAGGCGAACTTTTGACCTTTTTCGACGTTCGTGCGAAGTCGAAAACGTGCGTGCGTGCACGTATGGGAGCGTACGCACGCACCGACTCATTTCGTAATGGCAGATAGTCTGTGATGGTTCTCACATCGACGTTTGATCGCTTTCGTTGTTGGCGGTTAGTAGCAGATCAAACCGATTGATTGATCGGAATGATATCTAGCGTCACAGGTACCGCCTAATAATTGTTCCAGCGATACGTACCGTCGCTGGAAGCGACTGCGTAATCCGCGGGAATACCTAGCGTCGCGGGAATCGATGGAAAGACCTGGGCGATAGCTGGCGTCGCCGGAACTGGAACGCTGGAACGCCTGAATCGACGCCGACGGGATTTGCCGTCGCCTTGCGCCGCAAGTTCAAATCGATGCCCGCGGCGTCAACCGCAATTGCCCGTTTTCCTTCAACTGCGTAAAGAGGGTCGGGGCCAATTATGCTTGCTTTCGCGGCAGGTGGCCGCAAGCACGTGCATGTCAAAAAAGAACAGCTTTCCCTTTTCATTTCAGCGATCGGAAATCGATTTCTGGGACAGATAATCTGGTCCGTTGCAAAGCAATGTTTGTATGTTGCAGGTTCTATGAGTGTGGGCGAAAATCCTCTGGGTTCATTCGGTTGAGAGAGAGAGAGAGAGAGAGAGAGAGAGAGAGAGAGAGAGAGAGAGAGAGAGAGAGAGGGGATGGAAAATGTATTTCCGGGAGAGACGGAATAACCGAGCATATGCATTTGTCACTCTTATTTGCATCCAACAGCACGCAGCAGAGGTTCTAGAATCTTGTCCGGGCTTTTTCGTGTACTTGCAATATACACACCATTCCTCTGAGAATGGGTATATTATAAATAAACGAAAGCGCTTGAGATATATTCTTTCCGTCTTATTTTATTTGATGCTATCCATTTTCATCACGAGTATCGAATATATTATAGTATTTGCAAATAAATAGTGTTGTCAATATATTACAGAATTGTTGTCAATACATTTTGGCATTTGCACCCCAAATATTGTTGTCGTATAGTATTGTTGTCAATATATTAGAGTATTTGTAACTAAATATTGTTGCCAATATATTATATCATTGTTGTCAATATATTATAGTATTTGCAACCAAATATTGTTGTCATTATATTATAGTATTTGCAACTAAATACTGTTGCCAATATATATTATTGTTGTCAATATATTATAGTACTGTTGTTAATATATTATAGCATCTGCAACTAAATATTTTTGTCAATATATTATGGCATTGTTGTCGTTATATTACAGTATTTGCAACTAAATACTGTTGTCAATACATACTGCACCATGTAACAACAGCTTTATCAAAGCCTTCGCTAACAAGAAGGTACAGTAACTGATGTCAAGCTGAAACGGCATCATCCCGAGAGATCTTTAATACATCCGGTCATCCAAATTTCATCCCGTCATCCGATTCCTCGTCCCTTCCTCCACACACACACACACACACACACACACACAGGACTAACCTCACATCTAACTTTAAACGGGAATAAAACTGGTTGCTAAGGCAACTGGCATTGTATTAATCAGACGTAATCCACTTTTGGTATCTTATTTGACCTGGGTTAATTACGGGGCTTAATTAGTGAGACGGGATTTTCATAAGAGAGAACGATTTATGGGGCGGATTAGGGCCTCTGCCGTTCCCAACTAATAATAAAGCAGGAGAGCAGCTGAACGTTGTTACTTGGTCAGAACGTTCGGGCGCGAACGTTTTGGAAATGAGTGTACGTAGTCGAGAGACTAAATGATGAACGTTTGTTGGATGAAAGAACGTCCTCAAATGAGTCGGTGGACGTTCATACTGAAGGTACACTAAGCTGAAATGACAAACGTTTGTAACTGTATAAGTCTTCAAAATTTTTAAAGGAACGTTTGTAAGATGAAGGTACATAATCAAACGTTCATAAGAACTTTTTGTGAGTTGCTGTTACGTCACCAAACCTTTGAAAGTGCGTTTTGTATACTCATTTTACATCGACACGCTCAAGTAAAGAATGGCTCGAAGCTGAACGTAAATCCTCAGACGTTTATATGATAAACATTTGAAGGTTGAAGGGGCATTTTCACAAGATTTTATGGCGAACGTTTGTTAGTTGAACGAATGTTAACGCGAAGTTCGAACACTCAACGTTCTAAAGTTAAACGTACATAATTAATCAGACGTTCAAAGGAACAAGCTTAAGTGGGAAAGGTTTGTAAATCCAATGTAATCCTAAGATTAGCACCCTACATAATAAAACGTTTAGCCGTCCAGTGGTTCTCAATCTGTTTTTAGTGATGGCACCCTAACTAACGTAATCATTACCGTGGCACCCCTTCTTCACCATCCCACCATATCGCATGAATTAACTTCTTACTTAATTAATAAAATTATTATCCATACTCAAACCAAAATCAGCACACCGTGCATGCAGAAATATACTGTACAAACAAAGAGCATATCAGAAGAATCAGATAATCATAATTAGAGTAGACACACTTCTTCTTTTAACGTGCTTCTATTCCCATTTTTTAAAAAGCACGATGCCTTCTTTTGAAGGACTTTTGATTTGGCTTTTGGGTTACCTGTGGTCTCGATCGGCTGCCCTGCCTGACATTAGACCCCGGTACGTATGTTTCATGTATCATACCCGACCCAACGCTCTTTCTTCCCAGCAGCGAAGTTATTGCCCGGGTATGGCGAAGTTCGAGACGTGTGAGATGTTTGTTATGTTTTTAGAAGGTGTTGTAGTGGCTTTGTTTTGTGTGTGTTTTTAGTCTGTAACATCCATTTGCTTTTTAAGCAAACCTATCCGTTGATTACATATATAATCCCGGGATGTCTACACGGATAGCAAAGTGTCTGCCTCTCTGATCAGCCGGCTGCGGGATTTGAACCCGCGCCACAGACCTCTACGAAGTCCGAAGCTGCTGCTGTAACCGACTGAGCCATAGAGGCTCTAATTAGAGTAGACACACTGTTAATAATTATATGAAGACTTCTGCAAACTTTTTTTTTTACGAATGTTCATTGAGATGATCTAGCCAAGACAAAATTCATGACAATCTTGCGGCACCCCTAGGCACTGTCTGTGGGGACCCAGGGTGCCACGGCACCCAGTTTGAGAATCACTGGAACTTTAACCAATTACTGAGGCAAACCTGGATCTTCTAAGATGTTTCAATGATGAATTATTGTTAACTGAATGTTCCTCATAAGGACGTTTGAATGACAAAATGTCTTTAAGTCGAATGTACTGGGGCAAACATGAATCTCACAAAACGTCTCAATAATGAACCATTAACCGAATGTTCATCACTTGAACGTTTAAACAGTATAAATGCTTGTAGGCTGAATTTGTAACTGACAGACGGTTTTATCAAGGTGTATGAGACTGTTTTAGTGATAATGTAATCAAATACAATGTGCATCATCAAAACGCCTTTTTTTTTCGGTTCACACTAAACTGAACGTTTACAAGCCGTGGCTTTCTGAGTCGAGTGTCCGAATGTCGAATCTTCAAGTGCAGAAACGTGGGTCTGCAATTGAACAAAACAAAAGTTCACGCGATAACATTGAAAAACTGACTGTGCATTCTATTTCGCAGTTAGAATAATTATTTACATTACTCAGTTATTATTATTATTATTATTATTGGAGAAACAAATCCACAGTTTTGTATGTGTGCATATATTTAAAGATAAATCTGTGCAGAGAGCTTTCGGGATTCTGTTCGCTTCCTCTTTTCAAGAGATTGAAAAGGGGAATCGAACAGATTCCCGAAAGCTCTCTGCACAGATTTATCTTTAAATATATGCACACATACATAACTGTGGATTTGTTTCTCCATTTCAAGACTCATGCTATTATGAGTATTTTTAATAATAATAATAATAATAATAATTAATAATAATAATTATTATTATTATTATTATTATTATTATTATTATTATAATAATAATAATAATAATATATTATTATTATTATTATTATTATTATTATTATTATTATTATAATTATTATTATTATTATTCAAGAGATGAATGCTACTCATAAGGAACTGGCATACAGGGGCCATTGACTTGAAATTCAAGCTTCCAAAGAATATGGTCTTCATTTGAAAGAAATTACAGGAGATAATATGAAATAGAGAAAGAAGAGATCAGTTATTAGAAGATATAGATAAATTAAATAAAAAAAAATAGGTAAAAATTTAGATATATTATTAAAATTACAAGAATTGATTTACGGAAGTAATGTATCAACCACATAGATCTATAAGAGGAAGTATAACTGAGTGTATAATTAACAAATGTAATTAAAATGGTCACTTGACAACTGTAGTTAAATATTCTGAATGTGTTTTCCATACTTAAAGCTTTTACAAAATCAAGACAAATGTACTGCTTCCCGATTATTCAAGAATTACGGAATAAAACAGAATACATAGGATTTCGGCCAAAGGCTAAGCGCTGGGACCCATGAGGTCATTCAGCGCTGAAACGGAACTTGACAGCAAAAAGGTTTGAAAGGTACAACAGGAGGAAAACTTAGCAGTTGCACTATGAAACGATTGTTAGGAGAGGGTGTGAAGTAAGATGGAAGAAAGAGAATGTGAACGGAGGTACAATAAAAGGAATGTAAAGGGTTGCAGCTAAGGGCCCGAGGGACGCTGCAAAGAACCTTCAGTAATTCCTACAGCGCACCGCATGAAGTACACTGACGACATTAACCCCCTACGGGGTTCAAGAATTACATGGATCTGCAGAACATTATGTATCAAATAGAATACCTGTAATTATTTGAATTAGTTCTGATAAAATAAAACTAAAAAAGAGCCTGCCTAACTAACTACCGTTTGAAAGCATTCCAATAAATAGGGAATTACTTGTATTTTCCATTCCATTAGCAAATCGCATCAAAATTTTCACTTTATCGCTTAATCGATAACATCTCTTTAAAATTCATGATGTTGTTCTGCTTTGGGAGAGAGAGAGAGAGAGAGAGAGAGAGAGAGAGAGAGAGAGAGAGAGAGAGAGAGAGAGAGAGAGAGAGAGAGAGAGAAGGTGAGGGAAGAGTCTTACATACCTAAGCTACAAGTTCCACTAAGAAAGAGAGAGAGAGAGAGAGAGAGAAAGAGAGGTCTTACATACCTAAGCCTCAAGCGCCTCACTGATTTCAATACCACTGAGAGAGAGAGAGAGAGAGAGAGAGAGAGAGAGAGAGAGAGAGAGAGTCTTACATACCTAAGCCACAAGCGACTCACTGATTTCAATACCACTGAGAGAGAGAGAGAGAGAGAGAGAGAGAGAGACAGAGACAGAGACAGAGAAAAGGTGAGGGGAGAGTCTTACATACCTAAGCCACAAGTTCCACTAAGAAAAGAGAGAGAGAGAGAGAGAGAGAGAGAGAGAGAGAGAGAGAGAGAGAGAGAGAGAGAGAGAGAGTTTTTCGGGGCTTTTGTCAGGATCTGAAATAAGACTCTAGGTATATTCTCTAAAGAATGACAAGAATGTTATGAGATGAAGAAATTTAACATCTTTTGAATAAGCAGCGTTAAAATGTCTAAAATCATTCCCCATTATTTTCTTGTTTTAATCTACTTTCCAATTGTTATCTAGTAACTGTAGTCCTTCCCCCTTTTACTCTTCTTTCGAATTTCTCATCATCATTTCCACTTTTTTCCTACTTCCAGCTTAGGTTGGTAATTATCAATATAAGCACTTTAACCAGAGTATAAGAATTTGCTTCCTTGTGGCCAGTATGCATTTAAGAAACAAAAAATTACAATTTAATCACAAGAATCCCTATACATTTGTTATTTACAAGGTCTGTACCTTTCTACTTCCTAAATGAAGTTTTGGAGAATATCTACTCTAACTCCTTCACAATTTATAGGTGACATACACCAAAAACATTGTTGATAAACTCTTAAATAATGAACCAAAACACTACCCTGCCTGATGTTCCACAGGGTAGTGGTCTATGGACCTTCATTGATTTTGGTTTATTGGTTAACTGATTACTGTTTGTAAAATAGTACAGTACGTAGAGGATTCCACTTCTGTTGCACTAATGAACTCTCCTATGAAATTAATTAGATGAAATTAATTAGATGCAAATTTCAACAATATAGGCTGTGAGGGTACAAAGTGCAACCTTAAATTAATATCAAAATTGCTGCATACTGATTAAATGAGAAAGTTTTTATTAAGTAGAGACCGAGATGGGTATAGCTACCAAGAAACAAGTTCTGTCCAACAAGAAAAGTGTGAGAATAATTATAAATACAAGCATATGTAAGATTAGATGAGTAAAGAACACACTTAGCTTTTCAAAAGCAGATTTAGAAAGACCCATAAAGTGATTCTCTAGTGGGTGTTATTATTTATTTTTCAAGTCCAAAATCTGACTGAATGAAGGGGTTTAATCCAAAGGAAGGAATTGCTAGATTAAGCATGATTTGGGAAGAAACTCCTGAAGTGGGCTGAGAGAGAAAGACGGACGATTTGTTCAGAGTAGAATCATCCCCACGTGGAAAGATTAATAGCAGAATTGAAGGAAGTCTCTGCTGAAACAATGGAAAGGGCTATGGAAAAGAATAAAAGATACATCCCTGAAGAATGCCACTGTAGAAAGAAAAAGAAATAAATAAAGTACTGTCAACTTCAACAGAAATAGACTGGTCATATAAGGAGCCTGCAATAAATATACTGTGGATTGAAACCATTAGCAGGGGATCTGACTGCTAACAGGTCATCATATCATAATATCAGATCTCGTTGAACGCTTTAAAAATGTCAACAGCAATTATATAAAACATGAAAGAGGATCAGTAGATACAAAAAAGGGAGGGAAGATTACTGGTCAAGCTCTCTTTGGTAACTCGAGTATTTTAAAACAATAATACCTCGTTCTGTGGAAACTTAGGTATTATTATTTATAAGCTCCTCTGCTATATAACTTACGGAGATTTGTCTAATTCTGTACAAAGAAATAACTAGGTATTATACATTTTTTGCTCTACTACTGCTGGAACACTGTTTTATAAAAGCTTGCTCTAAGTGGTGGTTTGATTTTCCTATCAAAAGTAGTACTTATTTACTTTGGATATCTTTTCTAAGTTTCACTTCAGTAGGAAACTTTCCCCATCACCCTTCGTTTATTATTTCCTAAGTTAGTTCGTAATACTCGTCTTACGGAAGGCAGCGTCAGCATCTTGTTCTACAGAACTGAACTGAATTCAATATAAAATTTAGGTCAAAGGCCAAGCACTGAGACCCATGAGTTCATTCAGCGCTGAAATGGAAATTGACAGTGAAAGGTTTGAAAGGTTAACGGGAGGAAACCCTTGCAGTTGCACTATGAATCAACTGTTACGAGAGGGTGGAAAATAAGATGGAAGAAGGAGAATAAGGAGGTACAGTAAAAGGAACGAAAGGGGTTGCAGCTAGGGGCCGAAGGCACGCTGCAAAGAGCCCTAAGTAATGCCTACAGTGCACCGCATGAGGTGCACTGACGGCACTAGCCCCCTACGGGACTTGCTCACAGAGGTGTCATGATGGTAACTTAATAGCAAGAGCAACCTTCCGTTCCCCTCCCTTCAAATAACTGTGGACCTCTTCCCTGGGTGTATGATGAATGCTGTACTGACGTCCAGCGGCGCAAAAGGAAATACAATGGCACCTTCACCAGGATTGTGTTCAATTTTCAAAATCATATTTACTGTTAGTTATGATCTCAGATTCTTTCATTGTTTCAGAATGTTCCAGATGTTTCAAAACTTTTGGAATCCTTAACATATCCATATCAATTATCATATCTGTCTATTCACTAATAGGAGATAATGGTGGCCGGTAATTTGACTCCCGGTAATTTGACTCCGGTATTTTGACTCCCGGTATTTTGACTCCCAGTAATTTGACTCCCGGTCATTTTGATTCCCGGTAATTTCACCCCCACTTTTTTCCTTTCTTTTTTCGTTGAATATACAACTTTTAATCTTTCTTTTTTAGTTCAAAAAATTAACTCCCCGTATTTTTACTCCGGTATTCTGCTTCCCAGTAATTTGACTCCCGGTCAATCTGACTCCCAGTAATTTCACTCCCACTATCAGAAAAAAGGTTCTGTTAATTCTCAGTTTCATAATCATCATCATTTACCGTCTAAAAAAAAAGTAAATAGATAAAAGAAGAAGAAAAACAAAACAAAAAATTTACGAAACAGGAAACAAGTAAAAAGTACATAATTTTAGTAATAGAATTGCTTGTTTACATTAGGCAGTTGACTAAAATTATCGCTCTATGGAGACTAACTGAAACTATCTCTACCACTTTGTAGTTTGTATTTCGACTCTTCAAGGTTTACCAGTCCACATCAACATCTTACTTCTTTGTTTATTACTTTAAAGGGAAATATACGGTCACCATGCCTTATGTTTTTAACAGCACCCGGGGAGGAAAGAAACTTGTGGATAACATGAACTACTGTATATATATGAGAAACATAAACTAAATGGTGACGGATCCAAGACTTCAGCACTGGAAATGTGAAATCAAGTCCTGCAAAGCTCGAGTCCACACTATGACGCATGATGAACATTATGATACAATCAAGAACGTCGGTGAACATCATCACAGTTCGTGTGCTTCTAAACCGAAAGTGCGTAAAACTTTAGCTGAACTAAAATCACAGGCATCTGCCTGCCAGGAATCTTCTCGTTCATTAATTTCGTCTCTTTGTGAAAAGCTTGATGAAAATGAAATGGCTCTTATGCCCTCAACTGTGCGTGTAAGTCGTAATGTAAGGAACTGGCGTCAAGCAAAAGTGTTATCTCATACTTTGGTATGATTACATTTTATCCATTTTAGATATTACATGCATGCTTTGTATTAATAAAAGATGTTAACATGGCTTTTAGTATTATTCGTTTTTCTTTCATTTTTAGTTAATATGTATCAACTTGTTTTTCTTAAAAAAAAAAACTTTATTTTTTGAACTAAACAAGAAAGATTAAAAGTATATTCAACGAAAAAAGAAAGGAAAAAGTGGGAGTGAAATTACCGGGAATCAAAATGACCGGGAGTCAAATTACCGGGAGTCAAAATACCGGGAGTCAAAATACCGGAGTCAAATTACCGGGAGTCAAATTACCTAGAACCGGAGATAATAGAGTAATTTACTGGTTCATTTTCATCTCTTCTTAATTGTCAGGGGCTTCTTCAAGTCTACCTACTCCAAATTCATGATGTTTTAATTTCTTTCTCTGTTAATCCCAACACTCCCTTATTTTTCTTATTATTTTTATCATTTTATCTCCTCCTCCAACATTATAAGACTTTCAAGTCTTACCTGTTCTCCTCTTTAAGCGTTTCCTAGTCCTTCCTAAACTATCCCGGCCTTTTAATTTTTTCTAATATTGTTTTCCGTTTATTCTAAACAACTATTTCAGCCCTTTCACAATATTTCCGTAAACTATAACTCATCCGCTTTTGAGCTTTACGATAAATCATCGCAGCTCTCATGTCCTTTTTAATTTTCGAAAACGTTTTCTGTTTCTTTCGGTTATTAGAACGCTTGAATTTTACCACTTTCCAACATTATCACAGAACTTGCCTGCGGACTTCTTATACTGTTCAGTTTTCGAAGTCGTTAAACGCCTCAAATATTATCAAGGGCATTCATTCATGACCACGCAAAGAAGGACCTACCATCTAAGTTTTTTCCAGCCATGTTTGCATTTTATTATTATTATTATTATTTCAGTAGATGAAATCTATTCACATGGTACAAGCACACAGAGCCATTGACTTGAAATTCAAGCTTCTAGAGAATACTGGTTTTAACCTCCCAACGCAGACCCTACACTGCACCAGTAACTGATCACGACACAGAGCCAGTGATTTTTCATGGCCCTTGGGGAGACGCGAACCCGCGACATCTAAGTGGCATCAACGACACTAACCACTGTACTATCGGACCAGCTATCATTGGCATTTCCGTTTTTTTTTTTTTTTTTTTTTTTTTTAGAATGTCAGCTCTCCTTTCATGACAGAATTCCCATTTTAGCCTTTGCATCACAACTGAAATTTCTTCCATTCATCAAAATATACGATTTATTTGACACTTTCACAAGACCTCGTTCATTCCCCCTTGAAAACCTTTTCTGTTCTTTGTAACTTTCCAAAACATTCTCAATACACTTGCAACCTTCTATCACTCATTCTAAACCCTTCCTATATTCATTCTAGATATTTGAAGCTCTTTGCAGGAAGGAATACAGAATGTAGGCCAAAGGCCAAGCGCTGGGACCCATGAGGTTATTCAGCGCTGAAAGGGAAATTAACAGTAAGAAGATCTGAAAGGTGTAACAGGAGGAAAACCTAGCAGTTGCACTGTGAAACCACTGTTAGGAGAGGGTGGAAAGTCAGATGGAAGAAAGAGAATATGAACGGAAGTGCAGTAAAGGGAATGAAAGAAGTTGCAGCTAAGGGCCGAAGGGACGCTGCAAAGAACCTTAAATAATGCCTAAAATGCACCACGTGAGGTGAACTGACGGCACTACCCTCCTCCGGAGAACAGTTCTTTACAAACCTTTCTTATGTCTTCCGGTGACATTTTCTTTTGAAGCTTCTGTGTTCCGTTTGCTTATTACAATTTTTCCACCACTTCTGGCAAAGGTTTACATTCATTTCTCTTTTTTTCACTGCTGTTTCTACTTACAAACACTGCACAGATTTTTCCGAGTCTTTCTCTGCCTTTTTTCAGTGTTTTGTGAACTTTTATACCTCTGCAGTATTCTTGTCAGTCCTTTCTCGATTTCTAAAACGCCTGCTTAACATAGTCGTGTCATTTCTCTCCTCATTCCCAATCTATTCCTAACCTTTCAAACTTTGGCTTAACTTTATTAAACATTTTTACGCCTTTCTAACGGATATATATATATATATATATATATATATATATATATATATATATATATATATATATATATATATATATGTATATATATATATATATATATATATGTATGTATATACATATATATATGTATGTATGTATATATATATATATATATATATATATATATATATATATATATATATATATATATATATATATAAATTAAGCTATAATTGTCGTTTTATATCCAATTCGAGGTACTTCAGGAATATCTCCGAAGGGGAATTCTTAGTAATAAATGGATTGGAGCCTAAGTGACTCGAACACCCGACAGTACCCTCCAATGACTTCCAGCCGACGTTCAAGACCACTAGGTTATTCGGAGAGGTATAAGTTAATGCCGGCCCTGCCATACATACACCAGTCGAGTGCGGGGATTTGTACGTAGCGTCGGCTTCGAACCACCCCTATCATTATAGCCGATTGGAACAGCCAGCTATTTTATGAATTGTTATCATATCACCGTGACATTTTATATACAAACGGTACGTTACAAATGTCGTTTAACAGAGGGCATAAGAAAGTTTAATTGCAAGAAAAGCAAATATATTTCTTTTTAGCTGAATCCAAAGGATGTTACTAACCTTTACAGAAGACTCAACTCAGCTCTCAGCGGTTTGTTTCCTTTCTCTTTTCACCCTCTGCGTCCCTCTTTCGACTTTCTTCCTTTGTTTTCTAACATTCACTCGCCCAATGTCAAAATAAAAATTCGGATTGGGAATTTTTCCTTTTCACCCTAGAAGGGTCTCCGGCCATTTCCTCTTTTTTTCCTTTCTTTTTCTTTCTTTTTTTTTGACGAAGGTTGACATTTTGAATTTTTGTCTTTTCCTCCTGTGCTTGCTCTCTCTCTCTCTCTCTCTCTCTCTCTCTCTCTCTCTCTCTCTCTCTCTCTCTCTCTCTCTCTCTTGTTGGGAATATCTATATTACTCCAGCATTTTCCTTCTTTTCCAGGATCGGATTTATGAAAATATACTCTTGCTTACTGGAAGAAGGTCATCATCTAAACAGTCTCTCTCTCTCTCTCTCTCTCTCTCTCTCTCTCTCTCTCTCTCTCTCTCTCTCTCTCTCTCTCTCTCTCTCTTCATCATAAGCGTTACAAAATCCACGTGGTACTGTATCAATTAAAAAACTGGATAACTAAGGGTTAAATTAACAGGGGTATAGGTCAAATATTAATGAATATACGTCGATAATCTGGTTACTGGAATGGAAGGACAAATTGGGATGCATTACTGAAATATATTAATTAATTTTCCTTATGGTACTCTTGTCTAGATATATTCCAACTAGTCTTTCTCGTTCAGCGTATGAATTCTGTGGTTGGGTGCTCACTTTCTCATGTACAGTATATATATATATATATATATATATATATATATATATATATATATATATATATATATATATATATGTACGTATATGTGTATATATATACATATATATATGAGTTTTTATTCTAATACAAGGGTATATATACAAAACATATGTAGGTGTGGCAGTAAGTCTCGTTGGCAAGCAGGTGGCCATTGACCCAGGGAGGACGGAAATTAAGGTATTCCCTTGTGATTTTTGGCTTCGTTAGCTCCCGTCTGGCGATGCGTCTGGTGGTCCTATTTTCTGAAGCACCCTGACGATTAACCTGTCGATGTCATCCGATTTATGGGCCTTTTATTTTCACACACACACACACACACACACACACACACACACACACACATATATATATATATATATATATATATATATATATATATATATATATATATATATAGAGAGAGAGAGAGAGAGAGAGAGAGAGAGAGAGAGAGAGAGAGAGAGAGAGAGAGAGAGAGAGAGTATGATTAGGGGGATAATGAAATCCTGAAAGATGGAGGATAATTGAAAGTAGGCCTATATAAACAATTACATAGTAGCTATCAAAGCAGTAAGTCTTCCAATCTATAACCAACGTCAATGTTCACACAGAATCGTCTGAAGATATCTATCATCGACATGCCATACTCCAGTATAAAACATCCACACATAAATTTGTTGCCTGTCCCTCCAGGATTAGCGCGTGCTATTTGTTTCGCATTGTCAGCACGGGCATTCTGACGAGGGGCCCCACTGACTGACTACAATGTTTCCTTAACCTATCTGACAACTCTCCATCTATGTTTGTGTATATATATCTGACAACTCTCCATCTATGTTTGTGTATATATCTGACAACTCTCCATCTATGTTTGTGTATATATATGTTTATTTGATGGTTTGTTAAGTTTTTCATCTGTATCGTCGACTTTTCTGTGACCATTAGCCATGAAGAGGAACAACCAATAGCACATAAGCGCTTGACTGTCTTCTGTTTTCTTATCTTTATTCTTCTCTTCTTCCTCCATGCAATCTCAGCTGTGACACAACACAGTCAACTAACAACCTAAGTACTTAATGCACTGCTTAGGTCAACAGATGCATGCTGGATTTAGTAAACATGCACCCACCCCATTTCTTTCCTCGCCTCCTTCATGCTCGAATTTGGGTCCCTAGGTTGTGTGATGCGTTTGTTACCATTCAAGTGTGTTTACGACACTAAAAACATTTCATAACCATGTCGACAACTTACTGCATACATTCGACAAAAAGGTTGGAAACAAGTCAGGGGCCATAAGTGGAGAACAAAGCTCATGCACTGGTTACAACTACCAACAAGTCGCTGACTTGCATTCAACCTGTTTGTGGTGTGCATACAAAAAGTTGCTGACATTTTCTGCTGTAGTATACACAAAATCTTAGAGTCGTTGACCTCTGTTCAACCTGTTTGTGATGTGTGTGTAACAAGTTGCCGACATGTTTTGCTGTAGTATGAATACACCATTACACCATTAAATAAAGAAGTCGTTGACTTGTATTCAACCTGTTAGTGATGTGTGTGCAACAAGTTGCCGACATATTTATGACATGTTTTGCTGTGGTGTGGACGCACCCCTACAGAAAAAGTCGTTGACTTGTATTGAACCTGTTGGTAGTGTGTGTGTGTGTGTGTGTGTGTGTGTGTGTGTGTGTGTATGTAACAAGTTGCCGACATGATTTCAGTATATTTTGCTCTAGTGTGGACACACCCTTAGAGAAAAAGTCGTGGACTTATATTCAACCTATTTGTGATGTGTGTGCAACAAGTGGCCGACATTTCTGCTGCAGTATGGACACACTCTTAGAGGGAGAAGTTGTTGACTTCTATTCAACCTGTCAGTGATGTGTGAGTAACAAGTTGCCAACACGTTTTGTTGTAGTGTGGACACACCCTTATAGAAAAGTCGTGGAGTTGTATTCAACCTCTTGTGATGTGTGCGTTACAAGTTGCCGACGTGTTTACGATATTTTTTTGTTGTAGAGTAGAGGCACCCTTAGAGAAAAGAGAGAGAGAGAGAGAGCGCGCGCGCGAGCTCTCATCCCAAACATCACTTAAATACTGATGCTACAAAGTAAATACCTTGACAAACTGTGGAAGGACAATGTCATTGATAATGACACGCTCAATTACGTACGGCTCGGAACTGAAAAGTCATGATTAAATACTATAATTAGGAGAAAAGTCCACAATTTCAAACCCGACCAGCGACGTAATTAGTAACTAATCGAATGCAATTAGCTATGAACACAGCCTGATGAGATTATATTCAGTTTAGGTCCATGATTAAATGAACGTTCAATTAGCACAGAATTCACCTAAGTGATGATATAAATTAATTATGCACCTGAAAGAGAGAAGCGTGATATAAGAATATAATTAATTGATTGATAAATATCGCCGGCTCTGAAACCCGATTTGTTTCAATGTATTGTTAATATGACCTCGTGGTATGCAAATTAGAAATAGATACATACAAATCAAATATTTCAGTCAATTCTATTTGAAAGTGCTCAGCTGAAGAATAAGTGTGGCTCCTGAATCGTGGATGAAACCGATTTGCAGGAAACTTCCACAATATTAACAGCTTCACACACATAAACAAAAGACTCATCAGCATCGCGTCAAAATCTCCTATACACTGCCCCAGTCACTTCCATATTACACATAATTCCCTGGAATCTAGGATGTTGAGACCTTTCTTTCCCTATAACTCGCTCACTCATATTTCCTTACTGTATATTTGTTCAACCAACTTATCATATTCCATTCTTGCTACAAGACTGAACCATCTCAAAACACTGATCCACCATTTCACCTAAGTTAACCATATTCCTGCTAGCATCTTGACATTTCTCACCCTTTCAATCCTTCTTGTGGCATTTTATAAAATACTGAAAGCAATCATTCCGGTGGGTTTCACTGGACAGGAGAGCAAAGCTATAGAATTTTTCAACTCTCCGTCTTTCCAGGTTGGGGGAGTGGGAGGTTGGGGGGGAGAGGAGGGGAGGCTGCAGTGACTTAAAGTTCTGGAAGTTGCGTTCCCATATCATGGTCCTATTGGGTTTTAGATTTCCATCCCTGCTGAAGTTACTGTAGATCAAACTCCACGAAAAATTAAGCTTACTTAAAAATTAACTAAAAAATGCAGCTCCACACTATAGTCAAACAATAATCTTTTTTTCCACTCCTCATCTTAATAATAATAATAATTATAATAATTATTATTATTATTATTATTATTATTATTATTATTATTATGATTTGACTTTTAATAACAATGAAAATGATGACAATGTTAATACCACCAACAAATGCAATAAATACAATAACAAAAATAATAGTAATAACTACATCACCACCATTAACAACTACAACAATAAAAACAACACCAAAAACTATAATAATAATAATAATAATAATAATAATAATAATAATAATAATAATAATAATAACAACACAGATGATGATGATGACGATGACGACCACTACAAAAATAATAATCTTTTAAAAGCAATGCGGCATTTCGTGCACGTCAAATTCCATTAAAAAAAAAAAAAAAGAGAAAAAAAAAAGAGAGAGCCGGCCGTGGCATGAATGCTATATTAATATAAATGCTGTCGGCCTTTTCATCAGCCGCCCTGGATGTCATAACTTTAAAAAGGCTTGAAAAATGTTGACCTTTTTGAGCTCGGCCGTCGTCGTGTTTTGACGTGGAATTCCGACGTCTCTTTTTCGTGTTGTAAATTGTAGTTCGTCCTTGCCTCTAGCTTCTTCAGTGGACATCCATCCATTAATAATAATAATAATAATAATAATAATAATAATAATAATAATAATAATAATAATAATAATAATAATAATAAATACGGAAAATTATTACTACTTAAGCTTAGTTAAAAAGAGGACTTCCTTCCAATCAATAATAATAATAATAATAATAATAATAATAATAATAATAATAATAATAATAATAATAATAATAATAATAATAAAATACGGAAAATTATTATTACTTAAGCTTAGTTTAAAAGAGGACTTCCTTCCAATCAATAATAATAATAATAATAATAATAATAATAATAATAATAATAATACTGTCTTGCAAATCACTGCTTTACTAAAAAATTGTTACTACTTAAGCTTAGTTTAAAAGAGGACTTCCTTCCAATCTATAATAATAATAATAATAATAATAATAATAATAATAATAATAATAATAATAAAATGCTCTCTTGCAAATCATTGCTTTATTGAAAATTACTGCTACATCAGCTCATTTTTAAAAGAGGACTTCCTTCCGATCAATAATAATAATAATAATAAAATGCTCTCTTTCAAATCATTGCTTTATTGAAAATTAATACATCAGCTTATTTTTAAAAGAGGACTTCTTTCAATCAATCAATAATAATAATAATAATAATAATAATAATAATAATTTACAAAACCTCATAACCGCACGAGTCATTAAAATGATGAAAGAATCCACGCTGAGGTAAGTTTATTCTTACATCAAGGTGGGCTCTTTCACCAATAATAATAATAATAATAATAATAATAATAATAATAATAATAATAATAATAATAATAATAATATAGTGTGTTGAAAATGATTTCCGACGTTTCTTTTTCGCGTCGTGGACTCCGTGAATGGGGGTCGGGTGGTTAAGTGTGCGTTGAATGTAGTTTTTTCTTACATCTAGTTTCTCTAGTGGATATCCATCTAATAATAATAATAATAATAATAATAATAATAATAATAATAATAATAATAATAATAATAATACTAAAAGGAAACAAATACACAGGAAATGTATTTGTAAGCATACGATTTCACACTGTAAAAAAGGGAACAGGTTCTCGAAAGTTCTCTTTTGTACAGTTTGAATTACTGTTCTTACAAACGCATAATGTGGATTTGTTTCCGCAATAATAATAATGATGATGTTTATATCTGTGTATTATAGTCTGTCTGTAGTACAGCCACGAAGGGATATGACTACCTAAATTTATAATAATAATAATAATAATAATAATAATAATAATAATAATAATAATAGGCTATTCTGTTACAAAGAAAAATCAAAATCATAAAACCCACAGTATAATGGGAGTTATTGGGAATCGAAATCCCATTAATGAAAATACCCAACAAACGTGAGTTGCCAATTAACGTTTTCCTAGAACTGACAGGGAGCAGATACAAAGCACATTATGACAAGCAGAAAAATGACGTTTAAAATACCCTTTTCCTCTTGTTAAATGGTAATGACTATTTTCCTTCTAAGACTATCATTTAATCCCATTATAAGCTGCTATGAAGGAGATTATTAGATATTAATAACAAATGTTGCCATATATTCTGAATCCTGGAGTTAATGTTACCTGTTACTTGTCAACAGCGAATCACTGAACGGGAACACGGTACGAGATCGGCTTATGAAACAATCTAACAGTGGACCACACCCACATTTTCATTGTCAATAAGACTCTGGTTCACTGTAGGAATTGGGTTTAGAGCGGCCCTTCGGCCCCTAGCTACGCCCACTTTTTAGCCTTTTACTTTACCTCCATTCCATCTTCCTCACTTCAGTCTTGCTGTCCAACCTCTTTAATTATTATTTCTTAGTGCAACTATTAGTGTTTCTCCCAGTTCCACATTTGGATCCTTGCACTTCATCCCATTTATGTTCTGGGTCTCTTTTATTTTTCTGTCCAACCACTCTAACTTCCTCTTTTCCCTGTCTTAGGCTCTTATACAGGATACTTGGCCAAGTATGGTTCGAAGCATGGTACCGAAGCTGTGCTCGGAAATTTTGTGTAGACAGAACGCTGAACCACCTACACCTCCTGAATATTTGCGTGCTTCGATACCATGCCTCGACACTGATCCGAAGCGTTCGCCAAAACCATATTTGCCCACGTATCATGTATAGGAGCCCTAGAGCGCTGAATGGTCGAAAGTGCCCCAATGCTTGGCTTGGCAGCCTAAATGTCATCACATCAAATCAAATCTAATTAGACATCAGTCATTTATTCAGTCTCAACCATAAAACTAAACAGTCAGTATTATGATTAAGGTCCGACCATTGGTCAATAAAATTTAGTGTACAGTGGGCCTCTAGTTCTGACTATTAATATTTTAACGCCAGTTTACAGAAATCCATAAGGCAAAATTGTCTCTGATTTAACCAGTCACTTCTAAAAGCGCATAACAAGCACTCGGTTGTTTCCTGACAACTTGCTCATTGTCGACGTACAAAAATGTCTGCAAATCAACTTATCTGCGACCTTAGAACAATGGAATGGAATGGAACATGACATTTAGGCCAAAGGCCGAGCGCTGGGAATCATGGGGTCGTTCAGCTCTGAAAGGGAAATTGAAAGTTAAACGGTTTTAAAGGTGTAACAGGAGAAAAACCTCGCAGTTGCACTGTGAAACAACTCTTAGGAGAGGGTGAAAAGTAAGGGGGAAGAAAAAGAATATGAACGGAGGTACAGTCAAAGGAATGAAAGGGGTTGCAGCTAGGGGCCGAACGCTGCAAAGAACCTTAAGTAGTCTTTACATTGCACCACGTGAGGTGCATTGACGACACTACTCCCCGCCCCTGCAGGATTAGAGCAATGGAAGAATGAATAACTCCCTGCACATGTTGCAGTCAGCACTTATGCAATCTATGAAAGCCTCTGCATGACATGTCTTCCATTCTAATAGGTAATTACTCGGTGCGAAAACGAAGTTAAATGAATAAAAATCTGCTTAATATATTCACTAAGGCCAGTCAGGTAACCGAGTTAACAGGGACGATAAATTATAATTAGAAATCTAGAAAAAGTGTACCACAGCCAGTGAAACCATTCCTGACAACACAAAAAACAGCTAATCTGAAAAAGTGAGAAAGCTTTGGTAACTGGTCTATCTGGTAACTTGGTATACCTAGTAACAATGAAATTTGCAACATAAAAATAATCACCAGAATGTGAGAAAACCGTATTCAATACATTGAACACCTTTCACCTCATTTTCTTAAAATAGTCGAAGTTCACTATATGGAATATAGTTCGATTTAATGAGACTTACGCTGTCCAGCCAAGCACTGAGGCACATTCAGCCATTCAGGGCTTAAGCGAAAATGAGGGAGTTGGAGTGGTTGGACAGCGAGATAAAGAGGTCCAAAAAAAAAAAAAAAAAAAAAAAAAAGAGATGAAGTACAAATATCTAAAGCTGGAACTGGGGGAACTGGGAGGAAACACCACAGTTTCACTAAGAAGTCATAGTTAGAGAGGCTGCACAGCAAGACGGAAGAAAGGGAATGGGAACGGAGATAAAGTAAAAGGGTCAAAATTGGGTGCAGCTAGGGGCCGAAGGGACGTTGCAAACACCCTTTACTAATGCCTACAGTGCACCACATGAGGTACACCGACAGCGCTACCGTCCCTACGGGCCATGGAGTACAGTGAATTGCAAAGATTAATAAACAGATGACTGTTTTTAAACTACTGCTAAAATATAATTCCGAAATATAAAAGTAAGGTATTGTTGGAATTGTCATGAAATGAGGACCATAATCATATACTTTTTATCAGAGTTTGGCCCTTTTCCTTACCTGAGAACCAAATAATAATAATAATAATAATAATAATAATAATAATAATAATAATAAATACGTGTTTTGAAAAATGAAAAGTGCAATGGTCTCAATAGATCATTGCGAATCTCGCAGGTTTCCACTAATAATAATAATAATAATAATAATAATAATAATAATAATAATGATAATAATAATAATAATAATAATTTTTTTTCAAGTTCAATCTATACTTTAATAATGATCATACATTCTCTATCAACACCGATTCTTAAAAATATAAAACAATGGAGAGAAATAAAAAAGTCAAGGTAAACAATGAATTATTCTTTATTTAAAGCACCCATTCTGCGACAATGAATATATCCTTATATCTAACAAGAAATATCTTTTTTAAAGCTAATGTCGAAATTACTTCTACAATATAAAAGACAGCTGAAATAACGACAGGTATTGATTTGCTTACTTATTCCATACTGGCTCAAGCAGTAACTACAGTCACGTGACCTTTGTGATGTAATGGGATGGAATGTAAAATTTAGGCCAAAGGCCAAGCACTGGGACCTATGAGGTCATTCAGCGCTGAAAGGCTTATTGAGAGTAGAAAGGTTTTAAAGGTGTAACAGGAGGAAAACCTCGCAGTCGCACTATGAATCAACTGTTAGAGGGTGGACAGTGAGATGGGAGAAAGAGAATGTGAACGGAGGTACGGTAAAAGGAATGAAAGGGATTGCAGCTAATGGCCGCAGGGAAACAGCAAAGAACCTCAAGTAATGCCTACAGTACACCGTGAGAGGTCCACTGACGGCACTACTCCCCTACGGGGTTTGTGATGTTATGACAGACAATATATAAAAAGTAATGAATGTCAGTCTTATATAGCATGAGCTTCGAATGACTGTTTGATTGACATGAAGATGAAGTTCTATTGTAAATTCATTAGGCACAATGTTGCTTGCATGCAGCGTTCCAATGCATATGGAGTTGAAACGTCAGTTATACTCAAAATACTGTTTAATAAAAAAAAAAAAAAGTTAAACCATGCGAAAATCATTTATCGCATTCAAAATCCAATAACGAATGAAATAAAAAAAATAATAATAGAATGACACGATGCAATGAACACAAGGAAGTAAAAGAACAGGGAGGAAAGACAGTGTGAAAACATTAGGACTAAAAGAGAGAGAGAGAGAGAGAGAGAGAGAGAGAGAGAGAGAGAGAGAGAAACTGTAGTAAAAGTGGAAGAACAATGGAATAAGCAATAAAACAATACAATGAATAGGAGAGTGTGAATTAAATATCAAGAATATACCGTGAGCATACTAATGCCAGTAAGGCGCCTCGTGTACGCACGAATAACATTCCCTAATGGCAAAAAAAAAAAAGAGAGAGATACACGCTTTAAAAAACCTCCCTTTTTACCTGAAAACTTTTGACAGGAAAAACTGGACACCACAAGGAGCACTTAATAAAAAACACCGTTTAGTATTTCAAGTTGTATTAACAACGGCAAGTTGATGGTGGCGCCCTTCCTTTTCAAAACTGACTGACTAAAGGAAGAAGCTTATATGTATATGTATGTATACATACATACATATGCATATTATATATATATATATACATATATATATTTTATATACATACATACATATATATATATATATATATATATATATATATTTATATATATATATATATATATATATATATATATATATATATATATATATATATATATATATATATATATATATATATATATATCAGGGCAACCACTTCTTAAACAATCAGCAGCACCAAGTTTATATCAAACAGAAGTTACTACGAATAAAGAAGAGGGTGAATCACTTGAATTAACCAAAAGGAAAAGATAAAAATAATTGGCCTTTTAATTTTAAACCAATATTTGGGTGTTGTTTTCAATGCTTCCGCAATGCTTTAAAAAAAAAAAAAAAAAAAATGAAGAGGCCGGGTAAAAGGAAAAGTAATAAAATAGGACAGAGAGAAGAATAACAAGGAATAGGAGAATATGAATGGAAATGAAGAATAAAATGGAATGGGAGAATATGAATGTAAGTGAAAGATATACTGAGTATAGAAAAAACTGAATTCAATCTTATCTCAGGAAAGTGCTGTCCATTTCCTCTGGATTAGTGAGTGAGAATTCGTCGATGGTTGAGAGCGGAGGATAATAATTAAAAAAATAAGACAAGGTAACTGAGCGGGGCAAACCCTCTTGCTACATATGGATCACTTACTGTCTTTCACTTTTATGTCTATAAAATTACCTATTTGATTTTTACAGTCTCTCGGTTTTATCTGATTCATCAGGTAATATGTTTAATATTTTCTCCATTTCATTTCAGGCTAAAACCTGGTTACGTTAATCTCAGGTTGTGTTTAGCTGTTACCAATAAGAAAAAAAATAATGTCTAACTCATTACCCTGAATTATCATAGGTGCATAAACATAGTGCACACAAGGAATTGTACACAGCCTTCCAGTACCCCTGAGTAATAGCGTTGCAATTGCCACTTGTCACTTAACACCTATCACTTGGTCGTGAAAGCTTCTTAAGAGGAAGGTCTACCGTTTCTTCCAGTTCATCCTCAATCTTTTATCAAGTTCTCCCCCAGATGATGATCTATAGTCATTACGTATGTTACTGAAGGCATACATAACAAGTAAAAAATGCGCCGAAGTTTCTTAGGCGCAGTCGAGTTTTCTGTACAGCCGCTACAGAGTATAATCAAGATCTATCTTTCGGTGGTCTCGAAATAATGCTGTATGAGCCGTGACCCATGAAACTTTAACCACTGCCCGGTAGTGGCCTGTCCTATATCGTTGCCACAAGCACGATTATGACTAACTTTAATCTTAAGTAAAATAAAAACTACTGAGGCTAGAGGGCTGCAATTTGGCATGTTTCATGATTGGAGGGTGGATGATCAATATAACAATTTGCAGCCCTCTAGCCAAAGTAGTTTTTAAGATCTGAGGGCGGACAGAAAAAGTGAGTACAGAAAAAAGTGCGGACGGACAGACAAAGCCGTCACAACAGTTTTCTTTTAAAGAAAACTAAAACTACAAAATATATGTACAATATCTCCAAAAGTTGTCCTAGAGCTGGTCTACAAAAATAACAAAATATGTTAATAGAAACACACATAAAACTATAAAAAATATCTACAGTATCTACAAAAGAATGAATTCAGTTACCAATTGCTGCCTTAACTACCTTTCTTCAATATTCATTGCCAATACTAACGTCAAAATAATTATTAGTTCCTCTAAATGATTAATGCAGACTCATTTGTTAATGCCCAAGTTTCGCTACCAATAACAAAAACTAAGTTATTTAACGAACAAAAAATAACCATCATAATAACATAGAAATAATAAAGAAAGCACCAAGAATTACATACAAGAAAAATAGTTATTACGTAACAAAAACGTACATACATATACAAATAAATGATTAAAAATCCAGTTGTATTTCAATAATATGTAACTGCCACACTGCAACACAAATAAACAATGGACTTACACCGTCATCAATTACATTTTTCAAGACCACTCTCAGATCCTGTTCTGTGAACGATAACTTCTCACCTCATAATAATAATAATAATAATAATAATAATAATAATAATAATAATAATAATAATAATAATAATAATAATAATAAGGGCTGTGATCTCTAAATTTAATATCAACTCTCACCAAAATGAGTTGAGCCCAGGCATATTATTTGGAATACAATATTTTTAATAATAATAATAATAATAATAATAATAATAATAATAATAATAATAATAATAATAATAATAATACATTCAAGATATACATATCAAAATTCTTTGACAACAAATAAAATATACTCAAATGTCATTAACCATTATTTTTTACTTACAACGAAAGGACGTTAATACTCACTTTCCATCTTTTCTTAAAACAAAAGACGATTTCACGAATACAAAAACACCCAATTTATCAAGACCTATTCTTCATGCACTCTTCAAACCAAAACCAACAACAGCACATTAAAACAAAACAAGTTACATTAAACTGCAATAAATGTGACGATCCAGTATTTAAAATAATACGTATACAATATGTAAAACTGACTCGGTTTTTGAACAAACATAAAATAACAGAATCAATAAGTTGCGACAATGTTGCCTGAGTACTCAATTGTCCAATTATTAAATGTTTCCGGAAATTCCGCTGAAAAAAATCGTAAGAATTAATCACTAATCACTTGACGCTGGAAGAGCTGTAATCGTTAAGAAAATAAATACTGCTCTTTTGGTAATTTTATGCCAGTGTTCCGAAATATTGAATAAAAATGATAAAATGTCAATTACTAATCGCTTAACGGCGAAATAGCTTTATTCGTTCACAAAATAAATACTGCTTTTATAATAATTTTAGGTCAGTGAGATTTCAGAAATATTATTAAAAATTATAAAATGATGAAACTGAATCCCCCACCTTCTGAAAAAATCTTTAGAATTAATCACTAATTACTTAACGGTGAAAGAGCTTTAATCGTTCAGAAAATAAATGCTGCTTTTGTAACCATTTTATTTCAGTATTCCCAAATATTTATCAAAAATTATAAAACGATAAACCTGAATCCTCACCTTCTGAAAAATCGTTAGAATTTAATCATCAATTACTTAAGGGCGAAAAAGCTTTAATCTCTAAAAAAAATAAATACTGCTTTTATAATTATTTTAGGTCAGTGAGATTTCAGAAATATTTAATAAACAAGTACAAAATGCGCCGAAGTTTCTTCGGCGCAATCGAGTTTTCTGTAGAGCCGCTACAGCGTATAATCAAAGCCGCCGAAAATAGAGATATCTCTCGGTGATCTCGGTATAATGCTGTATGAGCCACGGCCCATGAAACTTTAACCACTGCCCGGTGGTGGCCTATCCTATATCGTTGCCAGAAGCACGATTATGGTTAACTTTAACCTTAAATAAAATAAAAACCACTGAGGCTAGAGAGCTGCAATTTGGTATGTTTGATGATTGGAGGGTGGCTGATCAACATGCCAATGTGCAGCCCTCTAGCCTCAGTAGTTTTTAAGATCTGAGGGCGGACAGAAAAAAGTTAGGACAGAATAAAGTGCGGACGGACAGACAAAGCCGGCACAATAGTTTTCTTTTACAGAAAACTAAAATGGTGAAATGATGAAACCGAGTCCCACACCTTCTGAAAAAACGTTAGAATTAATCACTAATTACTTAACGCTGACAGAACTTTAATCGATCAGAAAATAAATACTGCTTTTGTAATAATTTTAGGTCAGTGAGATTTCAGAAATATTCATTAAAAATTATAAGATGATGAAATGGAATCACCACCTTAGGAACATAAAAGCCATGGCATTAAAATATGCATTAGGAAAAATAATTTGACGTCGGTGAATATTAAAAGTATATAAAGAAAAGGAATTCTGGAACTGCAGAATGGAAACGATATTTCAAACAAAAATGACGGTAACATGAAAATGAACACGTGAATATAGAATCAATGTGGCGCTGAGGACAAGTGAATTTAAATCAGTGCGATTCAGAGAACACAAGGAATCCAATTGTGATTCAGAGAACACAGAGATTAAAATTAATGTGACGCACAGAAGACAGATAAACACAAAAAATGTGGCACACAGATTACATAAAAGTGCAATAAACTAGACGTGACTGTGTTATATATACATATGTGCATATATATCACAATTACGTCTTGTTTATTAGACTTCTATGTAATGTGTGAGCCACATTTATTTTGTTTATCTGTCTTCTGTGCGTCACATCAATTTTAATCTCTGTTTTTCTGAATCACATTAATTATATATATATATATATATATATATATATATATATATATATATATATATATATATATATATATATATATATATATATATATATATATATATATATATATGCACATATATATATATATATATATATATATATATTGAGTGTGTATGAAGGTGAAAACTGAAAATGGAGAAAAAAAGAGGAATTAAACAGTCGACCAGAGAGCGCCTCTGCCAAAGAAAACGGTCCTTCACCCGTATCTGCAGAGAGAGAGAGAGAGAGAGAGAGAGAGAGAGAGAGAGAGAGAGCTACATCAATTCGATGACGTCACGAAGAAAAAACAAAAGGGAGGGCGGAGGGAGGGAGGGGGAATTCCCGGAGAGGTTGGATGGAGAGGAGGTTTCTCGGAAAGAGGGACAGGTATAAAGTTCATCTCGTATTCCGAGCGATGCGCTTCATCACGTTTCTAAGAGTCTTTTCTTTTCCTCCTTAAATTTAATTCCTCCATTCTCCACACTCTTTTATTCCCTGGGAAGGATACGTGATGCTCCGTAACTAAATGGGCATTAAGGCGATGAGCCAAAGTCATTACGTAAGTGAATAAGCAGCGTCTCTTTTAATGGACATGTAAAGGGAAGTATTGCCTTATAATAGGTTTTGTTTATTATAAAAAAAATGTCAGATGTTTCTTTCTAAATTATCTGATATCAATTTATAATATTATCTGATATAATTACTTCATGTATAATTAGTTCATATATAATTATTTAATTATTATTTTACAGTTAAAATTAGGGCAAATGCTCTTTCTAATAATTATTATTTTACAGGGGCTGCCATCTACCATCAGTTAAAATTAGGACAAATGTTTCTTTCTAATAATTATTATTTTACAGGGGTTTCCACCTATCATTAGTTAGAAAAGGACAAATGTTTCTTTCTAAATTAGTTATATATAATTACTATTTTACAGGGCTGCCATCTGTCATAAGTTATAAAAAGATAAATGTTTCTTTCTAAATTAGTTTATATATATTTATAATATTACAGTGCTTTCCATCTATCATTAGTTAAACAAGGATTAATGTGTCTTTCTAAATTACTTTATATATAATTCTTATTTATCAGGTGCTGTCATCAATCAGTGACAAAAAGAAAGGACACATCCTAGCCTAACCTCAACTAGGACGTAGCATCCTACCTGACGAAGGACCCACGTCCCCAGCCTACACAACTTTGCCCAGGATATATGTGAAAGTAAGAGGTTGAAGCATACAGCGTGCAAATAACGAATGACGTCATTTACATGGTTCCGTACATTAGCCACTTAATTAAGCATATATGTTTTCAACTGGACGTAACAAAAGGTACATTTTGAAGAAGCTCTAAATGGAGTCTCGAGTAAATATGTGTAGTCAAAACGATGATGATTCTCAGGAGCAGGCAGAGACCGGGAGAGGCTGTTAATTGGTCAGTTATCTAGCGTCGCAATTGCTATGGTCAACAGAGAAAATATGTATTTAGTTGTAAATGATGTTCTTAAAATGAACATATATAACAATGAGTATCACATAATGTCACGAGAGAGAAGATGACATAAGCTAATAAAAATGAGAGAGAGAGAGAGAGAGAGAGAGAGAGAGAGAGAGAGAGAGAGAGAGAGAACTCATTACATGACAAGACCAACGGGAGTCGCTGTAGCACTCCTGACGGAGGCGACGGAGGACATGTCGACCCTTTTCATACAAAGTGCTTTCAATCCTCTTTCAAAACGTCGCTTCAATACATCAGATGGAATCGAGATTATTCCCAAGAGGCGGCGAATATTGACCTCAGTGAGGGATATTTGTTGACCTCAAAGGAGAATATTGTTGACCTCAACGAGGGATATTTTTTTTTAACTCAACAAGGAATATTTTTTACCCCAAGGGAATACTGTTAGAATATTGTTTGACCCTAACGAGGAATGCTGTTTGACCCAAATGAGGAGTATTGTTTTTGGCCCCGAGAAATATTGCTGACCCCAACGAGGAATATTGCTGATCTCAACGAAGAATATTATTGACCCAGTGAGGAATATTGTTGACCCCAACGAGGAATGTTGTTGATCTCATTGAGGAATATTGCTGTGTCCAGCAAGGAATATTGTTGACGCCAATGAGGAATATTTTTTATCTCAACGAGAAATACAATTGCCCTGCATGAGGAATGTTGTTTGACCCCAATGAGGAATATTGTTTGATCCCAACAAGGAATGTTGTTTGACCCCAGTGAGGACTATTGTTTGACCCCAATGACGAATATTGCTTGACCCTAACGAGAAATGCTGTTTGCCCCAATGAGGACTACTGCTTGACCCCGAAGAATACTGTTGACCCAACGATGAATATTGTTGACCTCAACAAGGAATATTGTTGGCCCAACGATGAATATTGTTGACCTCAACGAGGAATATTGTTGACCCCAACGACGAATATTGTTGACCTCCATGAAGAATATTGTTGACCTCAACGACAAATATTGTTGACCTCAAGGAGGAATACTGTTGACCCCAACGATGAATATTGTTGACCTCAACAAGGAATATTGTTGAACCCAACGAGGAATACTGTTGACCTTAATGAGGAATACTGTTGACCCCAACGAGGAATACTGTTGATCTCATTGAGGAATACTGTTGCCCCAACAAGGAGTATTGTTGACCCAAACTACTGACCAAACAAGGAATCAACAAGAAATACAATTGATCTCAACAAGGAATATTGTTGACCCCAACGAGAAATACAATTGATCCCACGAGGAATATTGTTAACCTCAACAAAGAAAAATGTTGACCCCAATGAGGAATATTGTTGACCGCAGTGAGGAATATAGTCGACCCCAACGACGAATATTATTGACCTCTATGAGCAATATTGGTGACCTCAACGAGGAATTCTGTTGACCCCAACAAGGAATATTGTTGAACCTGACCAAGAAATATTGTTGACCCCAACAAGGAATATTGTTGAACCTGACTGAGGAATATTGCTGACCCCAATGAGGAATATTGTTGAACCCGAATGAGGAATACTGTTAACCCCAACGAGGAATATTGTTGAACCCGGCCAAGGAATATTGTTGACCCCAACAAGGAATATTGTCGAACCCGACCGAGGAATAATGTTGACCCAATGAGGAATATTTTTTAACCCGACCAAGGAGTGCTGTTGAACCCAACGGGGAATATTGTTGAACCCAACTGAGGAATATTGTTGACTCCAACAAGGAATATTGTTAAACCCAACCAAGGAATATTGTTGACCCCAACGAGGAATACAATTGACCACAACGAGGAATACAATTGACCACAACGAGAAATACTGTTGATCCCAATGAGGAGTACTGTTGAACCCGACCGAGGAATATTGTTGACCCCAACGAGGAATATTGTTGAACCCAACCGAGGAATACAGTTGACCCCAACGAGGAATATTGTTGAACCCGACAGAGGAATATTGTTGGCCCCAACAAGGAATACTGTTGAACCCGACCGAGGAATATTGTTGACCCCAACAAGGAATATTGTTGACCCCAATGAGGAATACTGTTAAACCCGACCGAGGAATATTACTGACCCCAACGAGGAATATTGTTGAACCCGACCGAGGTATACTGTTGACCCCAACGAGGAATATTGTTGAACCCGACCAAGGAATACTGCTGACCACAACGAGGAATATTGCTGAGCCCGACTGAGGAATATTGTTGACCCCAACGAGGAATATTGTTAAACCCGACCGAGGAATATTGTTGACCTCAACGAGGAACACAAATGACCACAATGAGGAATACTGTTAACCCCAACGAGGAATACAATTGACCACAACGAGGAATAACAATTGACCACAACGAGGAATAGTGTTGACCCCAACGCCTACAGCCTCTGGCGAACGACGAAGCATTTTTATCCTTCCAGGAATTACTCGGGAAAAGGGGAAACAATTTCGGGGCGTTCGGAGAAACAGTATTCGCGGAACGATTTTCCTCTTCTCCGATATACCGCGCGCCACACTCTTCAATGGCGTTTGCATACAAAAAAAATAGTTTTTCAGTTCCTATTCAGTGTCGTCTTGTTTCCTTCCTTCGAACGAAGAGTCGTTATATGCTAAGATGAATTTTGATAAAAAAATGAATGTTTATACATATAATATTATCGTCTTCGTTTACTATTATTCTTCATATTATTTGTGTTTACACTTTTGGATCAGTTTTAAGACAATTAATTTAAAGTTAACTATTATGTAAGGTACAAACAGCAGAGGCAACATGCACTATCCACACATGCCCTTTAGTTAATAATATTCAATTTGAACGAGAAAAAAAATAAAGTACAACTGGCATTTTTGGAGGAGACGCCCGTTTTCCTTTTTCCACACATTTGTACTTACTTATATTTCATCCAAAAATAAATATTCACAAAACATCTCACTTTCAGAAGTTCCGTATTTTTTTCCTGGGTGATACTAAATTATTTTAGAAGTATTTAACACAGAGATTAATTTTTACCATGAACTTCTCCCCTTCGTATATCTCCACTAGTGAAATGGAATAAACGCAAAGAGAGAGAGAGAGAGAGAGAGAGAGAGAGAGAGAGAGAGAGAGGGAGGAGAGAGAGAGAGAGAGAGAGAGAGAGAGAGCTAACTCGGCCATTGCGGTCACAACACCAGCAGTTTTTATCAATACCGTGGTTATAAGCTAAATTCTGAGTTTTTTTTTTTTATTTAACACTGGTTATTAAGTGTCCTACGGAACATATGCGTAAAAAAGAGTATTATCTCATCGACTTATCTTCATTTCGTTGTACAGGTTCGGTATGAAGGGTTATGAATATTTACACGAAAGCGACCACCCACGCCAAACTTCTCTCTCTCTCTCTACCTATCTATCTATCTATCTATCTGTCTATATATACACACATATATATACCTGTACATATATATATATATATATATATATATATATATATATATATATATATATATATATATATTTATATATATATAATCTGTGTTTGTGCATGTGTATTATCTCACACAAACACACACGTATCCTCTAATTTTTTCGAGAACGCGCACACATACATGCATACACACACGTGTATATATATTGTATAATATATATATATATATATATATATATATATATATATATATATATATATATATATATATATATATATATATATATATAGGTATAAATATATATACACACGCACGTACACACACACATACACACACATAGACACCCACCCTTCCAACAAATGTCCTCAAAACTTATTAAAGGGACTTCCTTTCCGATACATATTCCATCGGCGACAACTGATATACAGCATCCGGAAATACGCGGGTCCAACATAATGACAACTTTATTTAGACTCCCGATACTGATGTCACATTTACGCGTCATCGCTAAGCCTGTTTGCTGCTTACAATCAACTTCTCGATGGAAAAATAAAAGACATAAAAAGGAAAAAAATAGATAACTGTCATTGAATACAATCCTGAGTTTTGATAAAATATAAAGAACTGTGATCAAACGGAATAAGCGAATGTGAGAGAGGACAAAAATGATGATATAACAACAAAAGCCTCGAGACAAAAATACAAATAAAAACATCGTTATCAACACAAAAGCATTCACGGTGGACACTTGCTTAATGAGAACTAACTTTTCTGTTTTTGGTGGGGAGGGGAAGGGGAGGGAGGGATGGAAAGGGGAAGGGGGGATTAGATTCCTAACACCAAATTTCACAAAAGTCGCGTTTGCTTTTTATTCAGGATGTGAAAAGGCACCGTAAAGTATATATATTTCGTCTGAAACTTAAAATATCTCTTTAAAAATTGATATAAACAACAGCGTACGCCATCCAACACAAAGACAGCCCGGACCCGAATCACAACAGCTGCTGTGACGAGAGTTCTGATCGGCCGTTGTAAACATCGGAAAATAGCACCTGCGGAGACCTCGGGAGACAGCTGTTTATAACTCTCCCGCTCTGTTTGATAACGGCAGCAACAAGCTACGCACTTTCTCTCTCTCTCTCTCTCTCTCTCTCTCTCTCTCTCTCTCTCTCTCTCTCTCAAAAGAGTACCACCACCACAATCCTCCCGTCAGTTACTAAGGTACGCGCACACCCAGGGTCGAAAAGTTTGGTACGAAAGTATCATTTGGGTGGAGTACCCAAAGGGGATGTTTTGAAAAGGTCATTTGGGTATAAAGTTGGATGCCACATCAAAATTCAAATGATGATTTGTATGAAAATCTCTGATGTACATGTAATTGCAAGCAGTACTGAAATTAGCTGGAAGCACAAGTAAATTATTAATATAAATTATATATATATATATATATATATATATATATATATATATATATATATATATATATATATATATATATATATATATATATATAAAATATATATATATATATATGTATATAAAACTTTGGGCAGCTCCAGCTAAACGAGATTCAAACAAAAACATAAACATTCGTATGGGAAACTACTTCGTTGCGCGTCGACCTTATCAGATTCAAAAGGTAATTAACAGCCTGTGACATGAAATACATCCGGCGTCACTTACGTAAAACACCGTGAGAGAGAGAGAGAGAGAGAGAGAGAGAGAGAGAGAGAGAAGTAGGTACGGATCTAACACAATCACACAATCGGCAGAAAACTAAGACGGACGAATTGAGGGAGATAGAGAGAGAGAGTGAGAAGTAGTTGTGGACCTTGAGACCTAACACTAGCATAACTCATACAATCGGCAATTGGTCAAGACGGACGAACTGGTAATCACGCCATATGGAAAAGACGATTAATATCGAAGTGGGGAGTCAGCCTCCGCTAGCAGCACTTCCAGACGGCGATGGCGAGGTTCCCGGCGTTGAACATGTACAGGAGGTTCCTCACTTCGTAGGACACCTCGAACCCGAAGGCCTCGCCCACCACGCAATGCCAGGTCGCGCCGTATCTCTTGTCCATCGTCTCTTTGATGACCCGGGCAGCGCTCTGTGGGCAGGAAGGACACGGGGACAACCGTGGCAAAGAGCTGTTGTTAGTGTGATAATGTTGCTCTATATGATACTGATTCTTGTAATGATACTGATTCTATTGATTCTAGTAATGATGCTGATTCTAGTATTCTTACTAATTCTGGTAATGATGCTGATTCTAGTAATGATACTAATTCTAGTAATGATACTGATTCTAGTAATGATGCTGATTCTACCGATTATAGTAATGATACTAATTCTAGTAATGATAATGATTCAAGTAATAATACTAATTTTAGTAATGATACTGATTCTAGTAATGATACTGATGCTAGTTATGATGCTGACTTTAGTGATGAGGTTGATTCTAGTAATGCCACTAATTCTAGTAATGATACCAGTAATGATTCTTGTAATGAAGCTGATTGTTGTTATGACACTGATTCTAGTAATAATACTTATTCTAGTATTTAGTAATGATACTAAATCTGGTATTAATGCTAATTCTATTAATGATACTGATTCTAGTATTCATGCTAATTCTAGTAACGATATTGATTCTAGTATTGATGCTAATTCTAGAAATGTTTCTAATTCTAGTAATAACTGATTCTGGTAATGATACCAATTCTAGTAATGATACTGCTTCTTATAATGATGCTAATCCTAGTAATGGTGTTGATTCTAGTAATGATGATATCTTTAGCAATGATATTAGTTCTAGTAATGATGCTGATTCTAATAATGATACTAATTTTAGTAATGATACTGATTATAATAATGATACTAATTCTGATTCCAGCAATGATACTAACTCTAGTAATGATACTAGTTACAGTAATGACACTGATTCTAGTAATTATACTGATTCTACTACTACTACTACTACTACTATTACTTATACTTCTAATGATGAAGAAATCCACAAAAATTTTTGTGTAAATATATATTAAAAATAGAAAGATATATACATATACACACATATACTGTATATATATATATATATATATATATATATATATATATATATATATATATATATATATATATATATATATATATATATATATATATATATATATATATATATATATATATATATATATATATATATATATATATATATATATATAAGGAGAGCTTTCGAGAACCTGCTCGATTCTCCTTGTTACACTTCTACTTATAGTAATATACCTCCATATCAACGACTAATTATAATGACATAATGACACTAACGAAGTCCAATACATGTTCTATAATTACTACTACTACAGCCACCACTACTACAACTGCAATTATAATTACAATAGTAAATTACAAAATTAACAACTAACAGAAAGACGAACTACAGTAAATCTATCTGACAACGAAAAGGGAAAACAAAATCGTAAAAAAAGGTCAAATATAAGCATCGCAGACACACACACACAAAAACAAATTAAAAGATTCTGGGAAACAAAGATAAATGGGAAAGGAGATCTGATTAGATCAATGGCTCTCTCTCTCTCTCTCTCTCTCTCTCTCTCTCTCTCTCTCTCTCTCTCTCTCTCTCTCTCTCAACTTCGCAAATTTCCAGGCGTCCGCCTAAACACATACGAATGGTCTTCCAGACTTCTGGAAAAAATATTGATTACAGTAAGGCGGCAGCTGGTGGCACAGAAAGAGAGAGAGAGAGAGAGAGAGAGAGAGAGAGAGAGAGAGAGAGAGAGAGACTGCACGGGCCACCATTTTTACGGGAGGAGGATGGCGGAACAAGGGAATGGTGGAAGGATGTCAATCAAGACATCATCAGTGAGGAGATTCGGAATACTCGACGAGGAAACAAAAAAAAAAAACTAAATGAAGGTCATGTTAATTAACAAGACCCTATTAAGGTCATGACATAGATGATAACGATGGTGAATGGTCAGAGATAATTAAACTACAATAAATAACTATAACTAAAATCTATCAGAACATCTGTTCTATCCTGGGGTTAATATGGTTCTCCACCATCTCCTACTCAGTAACTAATTTATAACCTGTTGTTTTATCTCTTCCTGTCAGATCCCTAACTCCTCCCCCAACCCCATCCTTCCTCCCTCCCCATCCCCACCCACCCTTCATCCCAAATCTTCAGATCTTCTTCATCTCCATTCAGCCTCGCTTAACTTCTGTGTTGTTGGCGAATTGAATGGAGGTGGGAGAAGAGGTGTGTTAAACGGCGTTAGTTGCACGCGTATCATGAGCAGTAATGCACGATAGAGCCTTAATGTGCAGAGGGTTGAATTGTTAGATAGTTTTTGTATAAATATTAGATGTCCGGTGGAACCTTATATTCCTTTACTTTGATTGGCAACGGTACTACAAATGTTATACAAATCATCTCAAATATTGCATTCAATATGACAAAAGGGAAAAAGTGCAGTGTTAACTGAAAATGATTTTTGTCTAAAGTTTAGACGCCCCGTGAAACTTTAAACTCCCTTATTTTGATTAACAACCGTACTACAAATATTATAGAAATCATCTCAAATATTGCATAGAACACGACAAAGTGAAAAACTGACCTTGTTTAATGCTTTTAACATCAATCCAGCATTATTTAATACGCACCTCTTCCATAACTTTGACATAACTACAAACAATGACGACACCCATGAGTCAGAAACATATGCGGAAAGTTTATAAATATAATTTGCTTTGTAGCAGACCGCTTTTGGTAAGAGATCCGGTCTTCACTCAAATCCTTGTGATTCTTATAAACTATGAACGAACTACATTTTGAAAAACAAGTGAATAATAATAATAATAATAATAATAATAATAATAATAATAATAATAATAATAATAATAATAATAATAATAATAATGTTTATTTCAACTCATCTAAAGAGGCAGGCAAGGTAGAAACAATACAACAACAAACCAAATTTAGATACGCGAAATTAAAATTCAACAAAAACGCATCAAAACAAAAATAACCAGTTGTAGAGCAGTAACGAAACAGTCATTTACTGTATCATACACATGTAAACAATTGAGGCCATGGCTTGGAAAGATCAGTGTCATCACAAAGTCTGAACTGCCCTACAGAGAAATGGCCTGAATTATAAATAGCAGTATAATCTGATTTACAATCGTTAACCTGTATTATTTTTCTTGTCACATATACCTTGGCACCCTTTATCATCAAATTTTGACAAAGAACGATGTCATTCTTTTTGCACTGATGACAAATCATATCATTTGGGTAATGTAAAAACCCAAGATTTTATTGTCAATTTTATAATATTAACAAAAACCGAATATTTATTTATCAACATTACAACATTATCAATAGAATACCAATAACAAGATTTAATTATCAATATTAACAATAGCAAGATTTAATTATCAACATATAGTATTAACAAAAACCCCAGACTTAATTATCAACATTATAACAATAACAAGATCTAATTATCAATATTATAACATTGACAAAAAGCTCAGATTAAATTATCAACATTATAAAAACAACAAGATTTGATTATCAATATCATAACATTAACAAAAACCCTAGATTTAATTATCAACATTACAACAATGACAATATTTAATTATCAATATTATAAAATTAACTAAAACCTCAGATTTAGTTATCAACATTATAACAATAATAACCATCAATATTATAAAATTGACAAAAACCTCAGATTTAATCATCAGCATTACAAAAACAACAAGATTTGATTATCTATATTATAGCATTAACAAAAACCCTAGATTTAATTATCAACATTATAACAATAAAAAATTCAATTATTATATAATAATAATAGGATTTAATTGTTAATATTACAACATTAAAAAACAGATTTAATTATCAATATTATAACAATAACAATCTTGCCAGTGTGAAAAAAAATATAAACACGAAAGATAACTAAAGGAATAAATATGTAAAAGGCTATATAATACTATCAGACATAATAAAACAGATAATAAGAAATATCATATGTTAAAAACTTTTACCAAAACATGAAAAATGAAACAAAAAACCAAAGCATAAATGAACAAAAAAATAAGTAAATGTAAATAAAACTATAATAACAAAACGTAAACAATAAAAAAGATAATAAGACATTACTTCAGTTTAAAAACTTTTCACATAACGGAACAGCATGAAACACAAAAAAGCAAAAGCATAAATAAATAAGTACATAAAGAAATAAGAAAT
This sequence comes from Macrobrachium rosenbergii, assembly GCF_040412425.1. Taxonomy (NCBI): domain Eukaryota; kingdom Metazoa; phylum Arthropoda; class Malacostraca; order Decapoda; family Palaemonidae; genus Macrobrachium; species Macrobrachium rosenbergii. Next base: position 48,428,124 of record NC_089743.1, read on the forward strand.
AGTAAATATATATTAACAAAACCAAAATCAACAAATAATAAACTATTGCCAAGCAAAAGCATCAATAAATAAATAGATAAAAAACAAATCTATAGCAACAAAACAAACACAATAAATAATTATTTATAACTAAATGAATAAATATAAACCTATATTAACAAAACTAAAAATCAATAAACAATAAACTATTACCAAGCAAAAACATAAACAAATAGATAAATAAAAATAAATAAATAAAAAGATCTATATTAAGAAAACAACACAATAATAATGAACAATTGCCAAACCATTCCAGCCCCCACCCACCCCCACACGAAATTCATTCGAAAACGCTTCCCTCCTCCTTTTCTCTATCATGACGTCACGATTCGTGACGCGTCGTAAACAACTGGGACGACGCGTACGAACGCATACAACGCACGAAAGTACGAACGCGGGCCATACAGCCTTCATCTCTCCCACCTGGCAATAAATTGGCCAGAATCTATTTACTCGTAATGGCGAGAGAGTGATGAAAGCGGATATGTGCAGCAAGGATAAAGAATGGGAAGTGAAAGTAAATTGAGTAAATTATCAATCAAGCACAGAGGTTTAATAATATTCATTTATATTCCCGTACGTTGTAATTAGAATTTTCATTATTCTCTCTCTCTCTCTCTCGTTTCAGAGGGATAGAAAATGTTAACATTCTGTCTAGTCTGTCTGTCTCTCTCTCTCTCTTTCTCGTTTCAGAGGGATAGAAAATGTTAACATTTTCTCTCTCTCTCTCTCTCTCTCTCTCTCTCTCTCTTCTCTCTAGAAAGTTTCAGAGGGATATAAATTTTAACATCTCTCTCTCTCTCTCTCTCTCTCTCTCTCTCTCTCTCTCTCTCTCTCTCTCTCTCTCGTTTCAGAGGGATAGAAAATGTTAACATTCTCTCTTTCTCTCTCTCTCTCGTTTCATAGGGATAGAAAATTTTAACATTCTCTCTCTCTCTCTCTCTCATTTCAGAGGGACAGAAAATGTTAACATTCTCTCTCTCTCTCTCTCTCTCTCTCTCTCTCTCTCTCTCTCTCTCTCTCTCTCTCTCTCTAGTTTCAGAGGGATAGAAAATGTTAACATCTCTCTCTCGCTTTCTCTCTCTCTCTCTCTCTCTCTCTCTCTCTCTCTCTCTCTCTCTCTCTCTCTCTCTCTCTCTCTCTCTCGTTTCAGAGGGATAGAAAATGCTAGCATTCTCTCTCTCTTTCTCTTTCTAGTTTCAGAGGGATAGAAAATGTTAACATTCTCTCTCTCTCTCTCTCTCTCTCTCTCTCTCTCTCTCTCTCTCTCTCTCTCTCTCTCTCTCGTTTCAGAGGATAGAAAATGCTAGCATTCTCTCTCTCTTTCTCTTTCTAGTTTCAGAGGGATAGAAAATGTTAACATTCTCTCTCTTCTCTCTCTCTCTCTCTCTCTCTCTCTCTCTCTCTCTCTCTCTCTCGAAGGAAAGTCATTACTTAAACCAAAGATAATCATAGTCATTATTTTCATTATCATAATTTAAAATTATTATCATTATAGTAAAATGCCTCACTTATACTCGTATAAAGTAAGTTGACCTTATCATTACATTAATAATGCCTAACTTATATAAACTAAGTTGAATGTATTATTATTATTATTATTATTATTATTATTATTATTATTATTATTATTATTATTATTATTCCAAAAACCTACATTTCACTAACAACATCAATCAAAGGATATCATCATTAATTCTGTAAACATCATAAACAACTAAAAAATAAATAAATGAAAAAACAACAGCAACAACAAAAGCAGTTCCTGACAACCACTGCGCACCCTGTATTATAAAACATTCAAAAATTCATCAACTAAATCCATAACATAGTTAATAAATAAAACTGCAACCTACATTCAATTCGTTGCAGCAAAATGACCAGTTTCATCATCATCAGCGTTCTAGTGATCATGTTCCCTTTTCAGGATAATATTTGATTATAATAAATACAATCAGTAAGGGAAAATGGGAAGACAAGGAAATAGTTATCTATTTATGTGCATATATATATATATATATATATATATATATATATATATATATATATATATATATATATATATATATATATATATATATATATAAATATATACATACTGTGCATACATACACACACATATATGTATATATATACATATATATACACTCATACACATTATATATATATATATATATATATATATATATATATATATTATGATTATTTTTCTTTTTTCCTCCAAACTCATTTTTTCCTCTTAGTGGTGTGGTTGCTAACCAAAAGCTCTTGGGCGGTAAAAAGGCATAATTCGAATAAAAATTGTATATAGAAATTAATTTCTATTCATAATAAATAAAAATACACTCCTGAAAATGGGAAAATACAGTTTTTGGAATACTAGTTTAAAATAATTTTACGCTTTTAAGCAATACAGCATTGAGGGGAAAAAAGTAAAATCATATATAATACCTTGGTTACGTTTACCAAAATATGAACTTATGAAATGAATATTATATAAAGGAAAACACTTTATACGAAACAATCCCAGCGCAGACAAATTTATTTGACAGCAGGAAATAATAACGATTATATAGTGTGAGGCGTTCATTACTCACAATCTCATTCATTCATTCACTCGATATGTTCATAGTTCATAGAATGGGTATAATAACCGATTATACGTTAGTTCAATTCTGAGAGAGAGAGAGAGAGAGAGAGAGAGAGAGAGAGAGAGAGAGAGAGAGAGAGAGAGAGAGAGAGATTATTTCTGTACTGAAATAAATCTACTTTGTTGTTCTGGACAAAGAAATGGAAACCAATAAAGACTAACTGAGAATGAAAATAACAACACAAAGAAGATGATTAAACATCAAAAACAGAAACAAAAACAGTAAAAGTACGAAGATATTAACAGAGCATCGATGAAAACAATGAAAGCAAATAAACGGGAAGACATGAAGACTGCAAAAAACCATGACTAGATCGGCAAGAATTCCTCGGCGAACAAAGTACAAGTAGGACAGAGAGAGAGAGAGAGAGAGAGAGAGAGAGAGAGAGAGAGAGAGAGAGGAGCACAGCAACCAATGACACAACGAGATATGAAACAAGGATGAAGCTGCTTCCTGTCTCTCACACTATCCCTTTGTCTCTCTCTCTCTCTCTCTCTCTCTCTCTCTCTCTCTCTCTCTCTCTCTCTCTCTCTCTCTCTCTCTCTCTCTCTGTCCTACTTGTACTTTGTTCTCCGAGGAATTCTTGCTGATTTAGTCGTAGTTTTTTGCCGTCTTTATTTCTCTTGTGTATTTGTTTTAACCGTTTTCATTGATGTCTTTTATGTATCTTCATACTTCTACTATTTATTTTCTATTTTTTGTTTAATCATCTTCGTCATACTGTTATTTTCATTGCCATTTAGTCTTTATTTGTGTACATTTCTTTGTCCAGGTCAAGAAAGTAGGTTTACTTCAGTACAGAAATAACTGCTAAATGCTCTCTCTCTCTCTCTCTCTCTCTCTCTCTCTCTCTCTCTCTCTCTCTCTCTCTCTCTCTCTCTCTCGGGACGGAGAGGGGGTTTCTGGGTCGGCTAAGGGCAAGACTTAATATAGATGAAGGGTTGAGAAGCGATCACGTACGTGTTTATATTTGTGCGTGCGTATGTCCTCCTGAGCGTGCGCGCGAGCGCGTAACATCTCCTTGTGTATCCTTAGCGATAAAAAAATACCATAAATGATAACAGAAACTATAAAAAGTACTTCCGGTACGTAGTGACTTGAATTTCACACCTACAGACATTACATTAAGCACAGAGAATTATATTTGATTATTTCAGTGAATTTAAACTTTTAATCCTTTTTTTTATTATCATTTGAGTAGAGAGAGAGAGAGAGAGAGAGAGAGAGAGAGAGAGAGAGAGAGAGAGAGAGAGAGAGGATTTTCATAAGCGTTTTTGAATTTTTAATGATTTCTTTTTAGCACTGACCAATGAGAGAGAGAGAGAGAGAGAGAGAGAGAGAGATTCTGATTAGCATTTAAGAATTTTGAACAATCTCTTCTTAGCATAATCATTCCTATCCTATTTAAGTTCTCACATACCAGAGAGAGAGAGAGAGAGAGAGAGAGAGAGAGAGAGAGAGAGAGAGAGAGAAGCACATTTTAAATACCAAGACAGTATCTGGTGAAACAAAGCTAACGCAACTGTTCTTACCCGCGTACTCTAAGGGTCCCTGCCTAGCCCAGCCACGCAGAGAGAGAGAGAGAGAGAGAGAGAGAGAGAGAGAGAGAGGTTAAAAGGCAGGTGTGTAAATGACATACGCCTTTGTCCCACGACAGACGGGGCAGCTGCTACTTACTAACTGCTAACTCTTATAGCTGCTATTGGGGCCCGACCCTTCCTCAAAGCTGCTGTAGATACATCGACAGGGCGACCTTGATGTTATACGCGCGCACACACACATTCACGCACATAGCTCCTTCATTATCGTCAACATGAGATGGTCTCTTCCCCTATCAATCGCTATCATATGTATTTGCGTATATATATATATATATATATATATATATATATATATATATATATATATATATATATATATATATACTATATATTTATATATTTATATATATACAGTATATATATATATATATATATATATATATATATATATATACACATATGCAATCATTAAGCTACAAATGTTTAATATCCAAGTCACGCTGCTTCGGGAATATCCCTGACGGGGATTATCCTGAAGCAGCGTGAATTGGGTATTAAACGACATTTGTAGCTTAATGATTTTACATAAATCACAGTGATGTGATAAAAAATTCATATATCTATATATATACAGTATATATATATATATATATATATATATATATATATATATATATATATATATATATATATATATATATATATATATATATATATATATAATATATAAAGTGGTTACAGGGTAAAGTTAGACAAATCACTGTCTCACACACACATATATCAAGTTTAGCTAATGAAGCAAGGATAAAGAACCCAATATAAAACAATAAAATCATTCCACTGCCCACAGTTGCTTCATACAGCTGCACAAAAATTAGAAGCACGAAGAATCTATTCTTTACCAAGTAGGTCACTCTCCTCTATATTAACTGCATTATTGCATTTTCTTGATGTTAAATGATAGAACCTCTCAAAACACTCTGACCCCAGCAACTAACTTTTGCTACGCATTTTAACCCAATTTTTTGTTTTCTTAAAAGAAAACTATTGTGCCGGCTTTGACTGTCCGTGCTTTTTCTGTCCGCCCTCAGATCTTAAAAACTGCTGAGCTAGAGGGCTGTAAATTGGTATGTTGATCATCCACCCTCCAATCATCAAACATACCAAATTGCAGCCCTTAAGCCTCAATTAGTTTTTATTTTATTTAAGGTTAAAGTTAGCCATAATCGTGCTTCTGCAAAGATATAACAGGCCACCACCGGGCCGTGGTTAAAGTTTCATGGGCCGCGGCTCAAACAGCATTATACCGAGACCACCGAAAGAGAGATCTATTTTGGTGGCCTTGATTATACGCTGTACAGAAAACTCGATTGCGCCTAAGAAACTTCGACGCATTTTTTACTTGTTAAGACATATATCTACGAACGTAATTGCATTAACCACAATGCCCTCTTAACTTCTTGAATTCTTCACACTTTTAGATACGCTTGTCACTACAAACCTTAGATCCAAATGCTCTTTAAGAATATGAAGAAATTCTGACGTCTGTAGCAGGATTCTAACACAATTTTTTGCATTTTCAACGCATCTGATCCCGTACGCTGCACGAACAGTTCATTATATGACGAGTCCAGTTCTTTTGTGCTACATAAATTCATTACAGCTTCAGTTTCAAATCAATGGCTTCTGTGAGCTTGTTCCATATGATCAGGATTCATCTTCTGAATAATAATAATAATAATAATAATAATAATAATAATAATAATAATAATAATAATAATAATAATAATAATACAAAAGAAGTCTTTTTAGTATAATCATACCTATCCTACTTTAGTTATAATTTTTTTATCACCACTAAAGTAGTGTGTGTGTGTGTGAGAGAGAGAGAGAGAGAGAGAGAGAGAGAGAGAGAGAGAGAGAGAGAGAGAGATTCTTATAAGAATTTAAGAACTTTAATCATTTTTTCTTACCATAAACAATAAGAGAGAGAGAGAGAGAGAGAGAGATTCTAATAAGAATTTAAGAATTTTTCATAACTATTTCTTAGGCTAATGAAACCTATTCTATTTAAGAACTTTTTCGCATTTCAACATCTGCCTGCTTAACATAACCTTCTATTCAGCAACCTCTGCAAACCCTCTCCTGCCCTTTTTTTTTTTTTTTTTTTTTTATTTCCTCATCTACCCTGCAATTCAAGTCTAATCTCTTCCTGCCACCATTCACAAAATACACCTGCATATAACTAAGTTCCTCAACCACTATCATTTCTTTTCCCTCATTCATACAATCATTCGTGACTCCATTATCTAGTTTCTTTTCTTTATCACGTTGTCCTCTAGTCTCTAATCTTATCCGGTTTCGTATTCCAATCTTTTCTTCTCCCTCACGAAGGAAGTGCAACTATATTTAAATTTTGAGTAATAATAATAATAATAATAATAATAATAATAATAATAATAATAATAATAATAATAATAACAAATAAAAATGTAATCCCTTGGTTATGCCAATTCTTCTATATAATTGTCATTTTTTCCGTTATTTTACACATACAAAATACGACTTTAATAATAATAATAATAATAATAATAATAATAATAATAATAATAATAATAATAATAATAATAATAATAATAATAATATAAAATGAAATCCCTTGGTTTTGTTAATTGTTATTGCTTTCTATAACACTAGTTATTTTTCTCATCAACAATACGATTATGGTCACTTCCATCGTCAGCAATAATAATAACAATAATAATAATAATAATAAAAATAATAACAATATATTGATTCTTTTCTGAGTAAACATCAGGCTACCTATCATTACTTGAACGGCTCCTTAAAAACTTCTGGCTAGCGATTCTAAGGAAGGTCAGTAGCAAAAATCTACTACTTATACAATTCTTAGTGCTACTAGTACTACTAATAATACTGTTGGTGCAACTGAAACTGCAACTACTACAAATAATACCAATAAGGTTAATAACTCTACTATTACTGCAACAGTAATATTAGTACTGACCATCCCATCACAATACCACAACTGCAAATAATGGTAATAGTAGTACTGACCAATCATCCAAATACTACTATTGCATACAATGGTAATAGTATTGATGATCATCCCATCCCAATTTCAGCCCCTCAAAGCGTCTCTCTGTCACAGCACAGGGGACGCACAATGTCGACACATCAGAAGCGGAAATAGCGCCCATTCTCTTTCAGTGAGTCTCCAGGATTCTAATGCAATCGAGATCTGATGACGCATGACTGAAGAGAATTATTCAGTGGGAGAAGTCTAATTTTTTTTGTCAAAGTCCTCCATTAAGACAAAATAGTAATAATAATTATTATTGCTTGTGGTGTATTACTATACTGTGACCAGGGATAATAAGTTATAAGTAAAATATGCGCCGAAGTTTCTTCGGCGCAATCGAGTTTTCTGTACAGCGTATAATGCTGTATGAAACCCTCAGCCACGGCCCATGAAAATTTCAGCCGTGGCCTATGAAACTTTCAGCCACGGCCCAGTGGTGGTCTGTGATGTTGACACGTATAGCGGTGCCAGACGCACGAAAATGGCTAACTCTAATCTTAAATAAAATAAAAACTACTGAGGCTAGAGGGCTGCAATTTGGTATGTTTGATGATTGAGGGGTGTATGACCAACTTACCAATTTGCAGCCCTCTATCCTCAGTAGTTTTTAAGACCTGAGGGCGGACGGAAAAAGTGCGGACGGACAGACAAATAGCCATCTCAATAGTTTCCTTTTACAGAAAACTAAAAATCCACAATTATGTGTAAGAGGAAGACTGTAGTTGTAAAAATACAAAATACAAAAATGTATTTTGAAAAATACTGACTTGCTCACACACATAATTGTGGATTTTTACTTTTTTTGTTTTTTGAAAAATGCAATCTTGCTCATATAAATAACTGGATTTTTACTTTTTTTGTAATTTGAAAAATGCAACTTTTCCCATATACATAAAAGGAGATTTTTACTTATTAATTATAATCATTATTCAGAGGATGAACCCTATTCTTATGGCACAAGCCCACTAAAGGGGCCATTGACTTGAAACTCAAGCTTCCAAAGAACATTACAGTGTTCATTTGAAAGAAGTTACAGAAGATAATAGGTAATAGGAAACAGGAAAAGGAATTAAACTGAACGTCATTTGATTAATAATATGATCACTTCATAATCAAGTTAAGAAATAAACATAACATAAAACAACGGTGGACCCTTCTAGGGTAACCTTACCTTTTGACTGGCAATGAGAGAGAGAGAGAGAGAGAGAGAGAGAGAGAGAGAGAGAGAGAGAGAGAGAGAGAGAGGTGATGGAAGTACGCCAATCGTGGTAGGTAAAGTATCTTCTCTCTCTTTGTTTCCGGTATCTTATAATCCATAATATAACTTTACCTCACTTTAAATATCAAACTTGAGATTCTCCCAAGTTACTAAACACTTCTTAATGAGAGAGAGAGAGAGAGAGAGAGAGAGAGAGAGAGAGAGAGAGAGAGAGAGAGAGAAAGTGTCAGGAGGTTAATCTGATGGTTTAGGAGAGAGAGAGAGAGAGAGAGAGAGAGAGAGAGAGAGAGAGAGAGAGAGAGAGAGAGATTATATTAATCTGAGCATGTCAGAAGGCGCCAATGAGATTTATCTTTCTTCTCAGTTATAGTAGTTTAAGAATAAGTTCCCAAAGAGGTGAAATGAGAGAGAAAGAGAGAGAGAGAGAGAACAAAACTGTCAAGGTTAACTTGATGCGCGGTTTAAGGGTGAGTTTCAGAGAGAGAGAGATAGAGAGAGATTATATCAATCTGAGCATGTTAGAAGACGTCAATGAGATTTGAGAATAAGACCCTCTACAGGAGAGAGAGAGAGTAAAAGTGTCAAGGTTAATTTGATGGCGGTTTAGGGGTGAATTTCAGAGAGAGAGAGAGAGAGAGAGAGAGAGAGAGAGAGCAGCTTCCTCCGGCCATATGACGTCACAGCGGCTGAGGCAAGTACTGACATGGCGGGAGAATGAATCGATCTAGAATACATAACGCCGGGGGGACTGTCAAACGCCCAGGAATTATTTAGAGGCGTGAAAACCTACCGAACGAAACAGTGTAAAGAGAGAGAGAGAGAGAGAGAGAGAGAGAGAGAGAAGCCGGCAGCAGCGTTCTAGCGGTGAAAATGACAAACAAAGCGAGAATATCTGTGTATATACATGTATATATATATTTTTTCTTCTCAGCTTGATTCCTAGTGCGGGTCGCTGTTTTTAATAAGCCTTTTTTTAGATGCTTTTACCACGCAATGAACAGATCATAATTTGTTTTGGCAGATATTTTATGTTTGTATATATACATATATACTGTATATTATTTTTCTTCTTCTCGGCTTGATCCCTAGTAAGGGTCGCTGTTTCTAATAGGCCTTTTCTAGGTGCTTTTAACACGCAATGAACGATCATAATTGTTTTTGGCAGATATTTCATGCGCGTATATGTACACATATATTTCTTTTGCTTCTTTTTCTTGTCAGCTTGAATCCTAGTGGGGGCCGCTGTTTGTAATGAGCCATTTACAGGTGTTTCTAACAAGAAACCGTTTTGAACTTTGTTTTGGCAGATGTTTGACGGACGTACGCCCTCCCTGACTCCAACCCTCCTTAGTTATCCGATATGTGAGAGATAAAAATAAAAAAAAAAGTTACAAAGCAAACCACTGCAAAACTATAAACAATAAACCAGGGGGCAAATATCTCTGACACACATTCCCACTTTCATATAAAAACATAATTCACCGAAGCTTCACGGACCAAATTCTTCTAAATCATCTCTGGGTTTTCATCGCTCCTAAAACGCCCTCCGTCACTTTTTCTTTTCCTTTTTTTTTCTTTTACTTTCAGAAGCCAACTCAATGGAAATCCCTGATCCCTTGACACCATCTCTTGATTGCCTGTTCTTATTCTAGTCTCCTTCTGTCTCTTTAATTTTACACTTGTGCGTAAAATGAGAGAGAGAGAGAGATGTAAACGACATTAACCAAAATATGTTATCTAACATCAATGAGATTTATCTTCCTTCTCACCTGCATAAGGAGAGAGAGAGAGAGAGAAGACAATTTCCTTCATTAATTAAACGAAATATTTCCCACCAAAAAAAAAAAAAGTTTCCGTTACTGATTAAACAACCTTATGACATGACCCCCCCAAAAAAATCAAAATTAACACAATGTTACTGATTAAATTAACAGAAAACAAGTCCCACCTCTACGAACAAACAAACAAATAAACAGAAATCTATGAATCACAGGAACTGAACAGTTGTACGCCTTCATTTCACTACCAATTTACATCTGATGAACAATGCCGCGGATAACAGGAAGTTGGACCAAACGCTCATGAAAAATTCACCAACTGCGCTTGAGTCCTCTGGTGGTCCAGATCATGGTTTCCCTATGCAATTATGAACGCTATTAATTTGAAGTTATTTCATACTGATGACTATGATTCTTTTCATTATTGAAATTATTAAAAAAGAACAACAAACTGCATTTAAAACAGTCACCTTTAGCTATTATTGTTATTATTATTATTATTATTATTATTATTATTATTATTATTATTATTATTAAGTAAAAAATTCTGCTTTCTATGGTAACCCTTTTTATCCATTAGATTATAAACACAGGACAACAAACCGTATTTAATATAGTCACCTGCAACCATAATTATTATTATTATTATTATTATTATTATTATTATTATTAAGTAAAAAATTCCAATGATACAGGTAATTCCTTTCAATAATTACCTTATTAAGACAGAACAACACACAGTATTAACTATATTCATCTGTAACATTATTATTATTATTATTATTATTATTATTATTATTATTATTTGGGAGAACTTAGTTCCATGTCATAATCTACACATCACGCCTCTGTTGACCTACTCAGTAAACTGGGTGTCTGGTGGTTACTCGACTTTGGTGCGTCGCAGCCAAGATGTAAAAGAGCACGAGGGACAGCAACTTCATTCCAAAGCTACAGATTAACATAATGTAAGCCACCCTTTTAGATTAACATACTGTAAGCCACTATTTTATAGAGAAGAGTTTCAGAAGACACTATATTACATTTCTCAGCTTTAGTGGCCATGAAACAGGTCAATACATACAGAATACACGAACAGAGTTAAATAAACAACATAACCAAAGCTCTAACCCTCTCATGGAACCTGTTGTAAGAACACCACCCGAGACGAGTTGTGGAATATAGAATTTAGGCCAAAGTCCAAGCGCTGGGAACTATGAGGTCATTCAGCGCTGGAAGGGAAACTGAGAGTAGAAAGGTCTGAAATGTGTAACAGGGAGAAAACCTCGAAGTTGCACTGTGAAACAACTGTCAAGAGTAGTTCGGTAGCAAGATGGAAGAAAGAGGATATGAATGGAGGTATAGTAAAAGGAATGAAAGGGGCTGCAGCTAGGGGCTCTAGGAACGCTGCAAAGAACCTCAAGTAATGCCTACAGTGCACCGCGTGAGTTGCGCTGACGGTACTAACCCCCCTACGGGACGGATGTGTTGCGAGACGTAACGAATAAAGCGTCATTAACACGAGCGGTAACCGCGTAGCCGATGAATATATCATGTGGTGCAAACACACGCTGCAAATATTATCGACGCAGGAAATGCGACTTTTAAAAAAATCGTGAGTTCTGTTAATCATCTGGTTCGTAAAGGGAATGTTATTCTTTTGTTTTAATTATGAACTGAACGCATGTACAATATGGCCGCCATATGTAATAAAATAAAATGATATTCTTTTCCATAGTCTTGAATTAAACGGACTGTGTAGAATACGTATACGTGTACGCACGCGTGCGTCAATACGCAAACATGTAAGGGTAGACTGTACACTGTACAATGCCTTCATATTGTGGTAGGATATGTTTCAGTGACGACGCACTTTTCATTTACGGAACTATCTTATTCCACTGGGACAGACTCACTACCGATACTTATCCTGATGCTTTGTGCCTGCACTTATCCTGTGTGGATAATATATATATAGGAATTTTTATCACATTGTGACTTCTATACAATCATGAAGCTACAAATTTCGTTTAATATCCAATTCACGCTACCCGAAGTAGCGTGAATTGGACATTAAACGACATTTTAACTAAATGATATATATATATATATATATATATATATATATATATATATATATATATATATATATATATATATATATATATATACACACACTATATTTATATATATGTATATATATATTTCCTTGGCTGCCCTTCTGTGTGTTTTTGCTATTTGCCCTTAGAAATTTAAATAAATTATTTTATTATTGAAATATTTATACATCTATCTATAATAATAATAATTTCCAAGTGGATCTTGTCCTCCCAGGGGTGTAATTTTCTTGAAAGCTTTATTGCCACGAAAATAATATTTTTAAAAAAAAGAAATACAAATTTAGCGAAGAATCATCACTGTCGTTTCCTTTTCTCTCGTCGTCGGGAGATATCTGTCTGTCTGTCTATCTATCTATCTATCTATCTATCTATCTATATATATATATATATATATATATATATATATATATATATATATATATATATATATATATATAATATTATATATATATATATATATATATATATATTTTAAAACCTTCAGGATTTTCCTTGAAGACATTTTGAAATCCTTCAGTCTCTGGCTCCTGGAAGGACGAGAGAAATGCCATTCGCGCATGCGCCGAACTCCAAAGTCTCCAGGAACAATCTCCGAGATGCTTCAAATAGTCTTGAAGCCTTCAGAGAAAGCAAAGAGTATGGTGAAGGGACTTGGATAATAACGCAAATAATTTAAAAGGAGAAGATAAAGAAGCTAAAACAGAACTTCCTGAAGAGAACTGGATCAACACAATTGAAATGGAAATTCAGAAGAGGACGAGAAAACAAGAAGAAGGCCCTCCTCAGAATGGGGTCCAAAAGCTGCCTACGCAAGCCACTATCTAAGGACAAGGGTGAGGCCCAAAAGCCCCCAAGGCTCGCCAGTCTCTTGAGGGCACCCTTGAAGGGAAGGGTCCGACCCAGAGGCTGCTTCCTCGTAGGAGGGCAGGTAACCTGCCAGACTGGGGAAGCGGGATGAGATCCTAAAGTCTCTAAGGTTCGCCAGTCTCTTGAGAGCAGCCTTGAAGGGAAGGGTCAGCCCAGAGGGTGCTTCCTCAGAGGAAGGCAGGTGTCCTGTCAGGCTGCGGAGGCAGGCCTGGAGAGGGCCCAAGGACTTCAAGGATGAGGCTCAAAAACCTCCAAGGCTCGCCAGTCTCTTGAGGGTAGCCTTGAAGGGAAGGGTCCGACCCAGAGGCTGCTTCTTCAGAGGAAGGCAGGCATCCTGCCAGGCTGGGGAAGTGGGCCTGGAGAGGGCCCAAGAACTTCAAGGATGACGCCCAAAAGCCCACAAAGCTTGTCAGTCTCTTGAGGGCAGCCTTGAAGAAAGGGTCCGACCCAGGGGCTGCTTCCTCGGAGAAGGCAGGCATCCTGCCAGGCTGGGGAAGCAGGCCTGGTGAGGGCCAAAGGCTCCTTAGGGAAGCCAGTTCTTTGAGGGCACCCTTGAAGGGGAGTGTCCTATTCAGAAGAGGAAGGCAGGATGCCTTGGAAGATCTGATAAGAAAATCATTGCAGCTTGATTTCCCACTAATAGAATGCTCTTTATTATATTATTTCTGTTTTTCAGATGATTACAATATTTTTTATTTTTGTATTGTACTCTGCATCACTTACTGTACAGTAGTTTGTATCATAATTTTCCCATGCCAAGCTTTCATTCAGGGGAAAGTGTATTTCGAATTAATGCCATCAGTCTCTGTGTAGCACTTTGTGCTGGTTCAGTGCCCCAACCATGGGCACTTGAGAAATCGATTCTTCTCAGAGTTCACTGATGAAGAGGGTAATTATCGTCCTTCCTGGGATCCCAGAGAGGATACTTTGAAGTTCATGGAGGAAGCTGGTTTTCTTGAAAATTTATAACATATCGTCACTTTATTTTACCATTTTATCAATTTCTTGGAAATTTAATGTTTTTTATTCCCTTGAGGCCACATTTCTTTCTCTACATCTTTTCCCTGATGTAAACCAACTCTTACTGGTATCCATTCAGTTAACCCAACACTGCTTCTAACCTACTTTTTTGCTCCTTCATACACATCTTGGACCAACCTCACTTACTTCTCCACTGCTCCCTTATTTGCTTACACCTCCAAACCTCTTGGCAGGGACTATATCATATGCCTTTTCTAGATCTATGAATATTATGTGCAGTCCTTTCTGCTTTTCCAGTTGCTTTTCACCATCTGTAGTTCCTCTTCCTGGCATGAAACCAAACTGTTCTTCACCAACAGATGTTTCTTCTCTAAGGCCGGGTACTCACGATCAGGTTTACCTGTCAGTCCACCTGTCAGTTCATCGAAACTGACATTAAAACTTATGTCTAGACGACAGTTTGCTGGTGGAGTCAGTCCATTCACCAGAACAGATGAACTGATGGAATTACCAAAAGTTCTTCCAACTGACTGACAGGTGATCGCATGTGTGGATGGGTAAGCAACAATTTTATTGACCGTTCGCCACCGAATTTCGCCTGGGATCTTAGCAAGTCAGACAAGAATATGAATAAACTATGCACAGACCTAACTCATTTCATTGTTAAACCTCGCGACTCTATTTGTAGACCGTTAAGTCCAAATCTTATGATAAAAATAAAAATAAAATATTTCCATATGATAGACAATTTGGTATAGTCCTAGGCCAGTGTCCTGCCATTTTATGAATGTTACTAGTGAAAGTAGGCTTCATGGTCCATTTCATAAATAACTGAACCAACCCGCAGTTCTAATTTAACCTTATTCATTAATATTATATGAGAATAGATATCTCTCTTTAACAGGCAGTATTTAGACCATACTCTGTTATGCCTTTTTGCTTCCTCCACCTCCTTATCAGAAAGTGGAGTTTCCATCGCTGCCATAAAGTGTTGCCATGATGAAGGCTAGGCGAGAATTGAGGGCGGTGACCTCGAGTTGACTGTCCAACTGACAGTTCTACTCTTTACGTGTGGACGCTCATCCGTTGAACAGTTGTGGGTGAACTGACAGGTAAACCTGATCGTGAATACCCAACCTAATTCTTTGATCCATTATTCTTTCCCAGATTTTCATGGTGTAAGACATTAGCTTTATTCATCTGTAGTTTGCACAATCCTGGATGTTACCCCTCTCTTTATAGATATGCACAATAAAGCTTTCTCTCCATTCTTTTGGTATCTTTTTCTGACTGTATATTTTCTTTGCTAAGTCCCACAGCATGTCTGTTCCTTCTTCTCCCAGGTTCTTCCAGAACTCTGCAGGAATTCCATGTGGTCCTGTTGCTTTACCATTTTTCATCTTCTTTAGTGCCTTCTTTACTTCCTTCCTGCTAATAGTATGTGTCATACCAAGGTTCTGGAATCCATCTTCAAAGAATTTTCTAGGATTTTCTTCATTTAACAGGTGTTCATAATATTCTTTCCACCTCTTCTTTATTTTGTCCTCGTTACATAAAATCACTTCATTCTCATCCTTAACCTGTTTTATGTAGGAGTGGCCTTTGCTGTTCTTGTCCCTCGACTTTGCAATTCTGTGAATTTTTCTCTCCCCATCAGCTCTTCCTACATGTCATCTAATGCTCTTGCCTTTTCTTGTGCAACTGCCTTCTTTACTTGTTTTTTATGTCTTTGGTACCTCTCCTTATCATCTTGCTGTCCATACTTTTCCCAGTTCTTTCTTTGCATCTTTTTGGCTTTCACCACCTCTTTCACTTCATCATTCCACCACCAGGTTTCCTTATCATCAGGAGGTTTCTTTCCAGATGTCTTTCCCAACACCTCTCCATCCACCCTCTTTATCACCATACTGTTGTGATTCCAACATTCTTGCACTCCCTCTAGCAATCTAACTTCCCCCAATACCCTCTCCTTAAATTCCTGCCTCACTTCCTCACCTTGTGTCAGCTTCCACCACTTGATTGTTGGTAGGACACATGCAGGTCTACCTTTTATGTGTTCCTTATTTCCAAATCCATTACCACGACCATGAGCTGTGCTGCCACACACTCTCCATTTAAAATTTTACAATTTCTCACCTCTCTCAGATGTGATCTTCTGCACATGAGGAAGTCAATCTGACTTTCTCTTGCTCTACTCTTTTCAAACCAGGTGTTGACAACAGCCAAATCAAATGACACTGTGCAGTCCACAACTCTCTCTCCCTTGTCATTCCTCTCTCCAACTCCCCAGCCACCAAGCACCCTCTCAATACCCTCTCTGGTCCTTCCTACATGTCCATTCATGTCACCACCAATGACTAATCTCTCTTCTGTGGGTATTTAAGTTTGTCAGTCCATTTCCTCTCAAAATGCCACTTTCTCAACTTCATAACATTCTGCTTGAGGGGTATAAACACTCACAATGTTGACTATTTTTCCATCTAGGCACAGTTTCACAACCATTGCGCTGTCACTTTTCCTCTTCACGCTTATTATGCTGTCTTTTAAGCTTTTTGATAGAATTATTCCCACTCAATTTCTACCTTCCTCGTTTGTTCCACTATATAGCAATTTATATCTACATCCTAGCACTCTCACTTTATTCCCCTCCCCCCCCCGCATCTAGTCTCCTGCATACATGAAATGCTTATCCTTCTTCTCTCCATCAGATATTCTATCTCTCTTCCCTTTCCAGTCATCATCCCCCGTTCAAAGTTCCAACTCTCAAAGCTACCACCATCTTCCTTCTCCTCACTCTTCCTCTCATTTTTTGGACTCGATTCTTTAACCGGGGTCACCCATTACCCAGTAGCCCTTGCCCAATTATCACAGGGGGCAGGGGAGGTCCCTGCACATCACCTACGGGAGACGCCCTAGCACTATCCGATTTCTGATGAAAGTCCACTGTTACATTTGGCTTTGGCTGGATTTTATGGCCAGATTCCCTTCCTGACACCTACCCTCCCCATTTATCCGGGCTTGGGTAAATTTTAGGATGAGCAGACTAGTCCCGCGTTCTGACGTTTAGGTGGCCCTGACCCTTATCTGATGTTATTTTCCCTGACCCTTATCTGATGTTATTTTTCTTAAGTTTACTACTAGATACTTTACGTTTAAGGGATAATAATTCCTTCAATTATCGGAAATGTTATGTCATGAGCTCGTCCCTGAACGAACGAATGAATCAGTCAAGCAATAAATTTCAGCCATAAACCAAGTATCGGGAAACTTACAGCCAGAGCTTGAGACACTGCAAAGGAGCTGCAGTGGTTGGAGAGCAAGATAAACATCCTGAAGACAAATGATATAAAGTATTAGGACCGAGTGTGAAACTGGGAGGAAACCTCAAAGTTGCACTAAGAATTAATAGTTAGAGAGGCTGGACAGCAAAGTGGAAGGAAGGAAGCGGGAATAAATGAGTGGCTCCACCGAGTATTAATGCTCGTGGTGTGCGGCAAGAGGGTTGCCTTAGCAGGTCGGAATTCTTGTAACTGCCTTTCTCCTGAACCAATAACAATCATATTGAGGCCTCTGAGGTGAACTCTATAAGCAATAAATGTAGAAATTCTGGGACTAAGGCAATTAAATTCTAGACATGGTTATGCAATATGATTCGTTTCTTCCTCTTTTATATCTCGTTCTATCCAGATTTTTTTATTTTTTAGTGAAAATACTTTAGTTTAACTCTCATTTTCAAATCAACATTTCTCTTAATGATTCCAGCCTCCCAAGCCTACCACTTCAGCGCTTTAGAATCTCACGCTTTGCATATCTGCTCTTATGGTACACATTCTCAAACCTCTATAAAGATCAACAGAATACCAGGTAGGGAAGGTATTTTTGTTTGGTTTCCGTAAAGGATCACTGGAAAAGCTGCTTCTTAACTTTTATTTTTAGTTTTCTGTAAAAGAAAACTATCGTGGCCGGCTTTGTCTGTCCGTCCGCACTTTATTCAGTCCGCACTTTCTTCTGTCCGCCCTCCGATCTTAAAAACTACTGAGGCTAGAGGGCTGCAAATTGGTATGTTGATCATCCACTTTCCAATCATCAAACATACCAAATTGCAGCCCTCTTGGTTCAATAGTTTTTATTTTATTTAAGGTTAAAGTTAGCCATAATCGTATTTCTGGCAATGATATAGGATAGGCCACCACCGGGCCGTGATTAAAGTTTCATGGGCGGCGGCTCATATAGCATTATACCGAGACCACCGAAAGATAGAGCTGTTTTCGGTGACCTCGATTATACGCTGTCCAAAAACTCGATTGCGCCGAAGTTTCTTCGGCGCAATGTTTACTTGTTTCCATTAGTTTCAGTTCCTATATCTCTGGTCTTCGAAACCTTTACTTGTTTAGCCCAAGCTTTTTGCTAAAGTTTTCATTTCTCAAAACTTTTAAATAAATCGGTTCCATTTGATACTAATTAAAACGTTAAAAAAGAAAGAACTACCAGTGCCCTTTCTAATATTACAGAGATTCTGTCATTTTCCCTGAGGGACTCTTGAAAGCCATTTGTTTCTTTATGCTTTTTTATATCTTATGCACTAAACAATCTGGCAGAAGACCAGGTCAGCTAGAATTCCCTAATCAGACTATTCTTCTGAAATCTTCATTTTTATTTATCAGTTTTCCATTTTATGAAGATAAAATAAGACCATTTTACTGTGCGTAAATCTTGGTCTGTTGTTAAAAATACACTGAAAATCCTGAAGCTGTGCTAGGACTCTAAGTATAATTTTAACAATGAATTAAGAATTACACATAAAAATTTGCCTTATTTCATTGTCCTTTCAAGAAAGTAATTGTTCTCCATAGATATCCTCTACATTTTATCTTAATGACGACACAACCTGCTACCTTAATTTCTACAGACTGACGCATCCCACAGAAAAGGAACAAAATATTTCTGAATGACCCTATAACCTCACTGGCATCTACTCTTGCCATCAGGATCTTGGGCCAAGTATTTGTATAGGTACCACGCCCACAAAACGAGAGCTTTAAGGGTTACGTAAGCCTGTCTGAACAGTGTTTAATAAAGTAGCCCAAGCTTCATTTTGATATATATCAAGTAGTCTGTTATTTCTTCAAGCGCTTACAGGTACCACAACTGAAAGGGACGAAATTCTCATAGGGCAAATTAAAGTTGGTCCTTTCTGCTCATCATAGTACTTTTTAAAAACCGAGCAATATCAGCTAACAATATAAACAATTTGCCTTTCTGATTCCGAATGATGTTTCTTCAACGCAATCTTCCACCAACGATGCCAATAACATTCCTTATCTAC
Source organism: Macrobrachium rosenbergii (assembly GCF_040412425.1). Lineage (NCBI taxonomy): Eukaryota > Metazoa > Arthropoda > Malacostraca > Decapoda > Palaemonidae > Macrobrachium > Macrobrachium rosenbergii. Next base: position 48,447,749 of record NC_089743.1, read on the forward strand.
GAAAAGTCTTTTTTTTTCTTCTTCAAATTCCACAGACCCCTTTGGTAAATATTCTAACAATGAAATGGGAGATGGGATTTGGATCTTTCCTAGATAGTGACCCTAAGGGTTTTCGGGGGTCGTTATCTAGGACTAATATTTCTTGGCGGTCATTATCTTTATGATATTTACAGTCTTTTGTTTATGATTTACGGTAATCCCCAACGGGCTTGTACTAAACACGCCGCAAAGGTGGCTACATACCGGGTTAAAACCCTTGGGGGTCACTATCTAGGAAAGATCCTAGGATTTAGGCCAAAGACCAAGCGCTGGGACCTATGAGGTCATTCAGCGCTGAAAGGGAAGTTGAGAATAGAAAGGTCTGAAATGTGTAACAGGAGGAAAACCTCGCAGTTGCGCCACGCAGTAACAGTTAGGAGAGGGTGAGAGAGATATGTAAGAAAGATAATATGAACGGAGGTAGAGTAAGAGGAATGAAAGGGGTTGCATGTAAGAGCTGAAGGGACGCTGCAAAGAACCTTAGGTAATGCCTATAATGCACCGCATTAGGTGCACTGACGGCACTAGCCGCCTCCCCTCCCCCAGCCCCACCCCCCGCCCCCAGGAGAATATTCTAATAACGCAAAGGAGAACTGAGACAAGGCAGTAGCCAAGGCAGAAGTATCTAAATTCAGCACCGAAGGGAAAACTGTCAATAAACTTGAAAACATAGGTGATAATGCATCATCTATATCGCATAAAGATAATATTATTATGGGAACTTTGAAACACAAAAGAAATCAAAAGAGTTCGAAATGCAGGTCAAACTCTTGCAATAATTTCAATTAAATATAAATTTGAGCAATGATATTCTTTTCCATCAAATATCAAATTAAAGGATAAAAGTTCCCTGAATGAAAGAAAGTCTAGGAATAATGACTAGCCTACAGTCCATCTGTCTAAAATCGGGTAATGGAATTGGGTGGTTAATTCATTAGTTTAAGAATAAGAAAGGTCAGTGATTTCTAAAAAAAACTTTGCTTGTTAATATATATACATGTATATACATATAGATATATGCTAAATCTTAGCATTTCATAAACAGTACTGATAGAAAAAAAAAACTTTTCTTTAAGCGACCAGTTATCTTCCTAATCCATAAAAATAAAGTTGGATAATGAAGAAGAAAACCAAAAGTCCTTTGGCTAATAAACGAAAAAAATTCCTCTTCAAAATAAAAAGCAGCAATTACTTTGAGAATAAGCTTACAAAATAAAAAGCAGCAATTACTTGGAGAATAAGCTTACAAAATAAAAAGCAGTAATTACTTGGAGAATAAGCTTACAAAATAAAAAGCAGCAATTACTTGGAGAATAAGCTTACAAAATAAGCAGCAGCAATTACATGCAGAATAAAATGAGACTGTCATCTTTACCTCGTTGTTGGTCTGGTGTTTCTCACAGGCCGTCACTATGAGTTCCATTGTCTCCGCCTTCATCTCTTCCGACATATCCGTGTGCTGGAAGTAAATAGAAAGTAATTATCTCTTATGCCTAGCCCACTGAATTTGGTAGCTTAACAGTCCTTATGCATAAACAGAATAGAAATAGAATAGAATAGAATAGAATAGAATAGAATATAGATATTACGTCAAAGGCCAAACACTGGGAACGCAACTTGACAGTAAAAAGATTTGAAAGGTGTCACAGGAGGAAAACCTCGCGGTTGCACTATGAATCAATTTTCAGGAGAGGGTGGAAAGTAAGATTGAAGAAAGAGGTACAGTAAAAGGAATTAAAAGGGTTGCGGCTAGGTGCCGAAGGGACGCTGCAAAGAACCTTAAGTAATGTCTACAGTGAACCGCATGAGGTGCAATGACGACACTAGCTCCCTACGGGGGCTTTATAAACCCCAGGACTAAGGCAAAACTGAAAAAGAGGCTAAATGATATTTATGGCCGTTGGCGAGTATTTTCAGTAGAATTCCCAACGTTTTCGAATATTTCAAATAACTTTTTGGGTCACTGACGAATATGGGTGCTAAACTACAAAGATATACTTGTTAATTTTAACTCAGTTTACAGTACTTCCAACCCTTGGACCCCGTAGGAGGGGAGTGCCATCAGTGCACCTCATGCGATGCACTGTAGGCACTACTTAAGGTTCTTTACAGCGTGCTTTCGGCCGCTAGCTGCAACCCCTTTCGTTTCATTTACTGTACCTCCTTTCATATTCTCTTTCTTCCATCTTACTTTCCACCCTCTCCTAACAATTGATTCATAGGGCAACTCGAGATTTTCCTCCTGTTACATCTTTCAAACCTTTTTCTGTCAATTTCCGTTTCAGCGCTGAATGACCTCATAGGTCCCAGTGCTTGGCCTTTCCCCTAAATTCTATATTCAATTCGATTAAATTCAGTTCAATCCAGCGCTGAGACTCTTCGATGTAACGGCTACTCCCAGTGCATGCGCACTTCATCGACATTCAAATTACGCTCGTCTAAGGAATGCCTTTGAAAACACAGGCAGAGTCTCCTGCTTCGTTTGAGGAATTTTAATAACTTTCTTCTTCCTCCTCTCATTTAATAGACATCACTCAGTATTGAAGAATGCGCCGAATCGAACTACACCGTTGTAAACGGCAAGAAAGGCATTTACTTTCGTGTATGGGGACATTTTCTTCCTCGTCTTCATCAATCATATTTATCAATATTTTTAGGCTTATTACTAGTAGTAGAGAGAGCAGTAGTAATAATAGAAATAGTCTATACATTCCATATATTTATTCAGTGACTACTGTTAGTTATAAAAGTATTTTTTCCAATACATTAAATGTCTGTATCAATCAATTCTTTCAAAGGTACAATATATCAAATATCTACTTCAATGAACTTCAAAGGTACAATAAAATTATTTCTCTAATAGATTAAATCTCTATATCAATGGATTCCTTCGGAGATGCTCACCTTCTATGCTAACTAACTAAAATAATGAAATCCTTTGTTTACAATAGCAGTAATAGTCTATGCATTCAACATATTTATTCAATAACTTCTATATTTATAAAATTATTTTTCTGAAGATACGTTAAAACTCTATATCAATGTATTATACAACTATTTTTCAGATAGATTAAAACTATATCAATGTATTCTTTTCTTTCAAAGGTAAATCAACTTCTATGTCACTTTGCATAATGAATAACGAATTTCTTTGGTTATTTATTAAAATATTTACTAAAACTCGACTCACATTTCCTCTCAAGGAAGACATAACAGCGCATTAATTTACTCCCTCGGGAAAACCAGTATTTCGTCGTTGAGGGAAAAAAGAAAGAAAATCAAAGGAATTCATTAATTAACAGAGCAGACACCGGTCACAGAGACCGCCCAGCCCCCACCCCGACCCCCACCCTTAAAGGAATGAGAGAGAGAGAGAGAGAGAGAGAGAGAGAGAGAGAGAGAGAGAGAGAGAGAGAGAGAGAGAGAGAGACACGTGTACAAGATTTTTACTCTTTGTAAATACCTTCAAAGAACAAACGTAACGCAAATATGATACAGAGCACCGGTAAGCAGAAATATTGTTATAAGAGAGAGAGAGAGAGAGAGAGAGAGAGATGCAGAGACCGGTAGGCCGAAATGTTCATTTAAGAGAGAGAGAGAGAGAGAGAGAGAGAGAGAGAGAGAGAGATGCAGAGTACCGGTAGGTAGAAACATTCATATAAGAGAGAGAGAGAGAGAGAGAGAGAGAGAGAGAGAGAGAGAGAGAGAGAGAGAGAGAGAGACGTGTACAAGATTTTTTCTCACTGTAAATGCCTTCAAAGAACAAATGTAACACAAACAAGATGCAGAGTACCGGTAGGCAGAATTATTCACATAAGAGAGAGAGAGAGAGAGAGAGAGAGAGAGAGAGAGAGAGAGAGAGAGAGAGAGAGAGAGATGAATATCATCCGCAACAGTATAGTACATCAATCTTTCTGTGACTTTTTCTTTTCATTTTAGAATGGAGCACAGTGTAAAACAGAGACCATTTAAACTAACTTACTGCTTAGTGTCAGCAAATGTGCCAAACCACGGTACTATTTGCATCCTCCAACTCTCCCATTTTCATGAATGAACAGAACGCTGATGATGCAACAAGCTGGGAGAAGAAAAATAAAAGGAAAAAGAAGCAGATGCTTAAGCACGCTCGAGGGATGAAAGAAGTTGTGAATGAACTCTGTGTGTGGCTGAAGTGCATGAATTATGATTTTCTTTTATGTACCGAGTAGAAGACCATATATCAAAAACCGAGTAATGTATACAATTACTTCATTCAAAGCAAAAAACCACGAACTGGAGAGCAAATATATTTAGAAGCACAGTTTCGGAGCGTCATGCTCCCTCCTCAGTGAGGAGACAGTAAAACACAACTACAGTCCTTTATGGCATTTTTTTTTTTTTTTTTTTTTTTTTACTTCATTCATAACAGCTGTAGTTCAGTTTTCATGTCTCCACACTGAAGAGGGAGCAAGGCGCTCCGTAACCGTTTGTGCTTCCAAATATATTACTTCTCCAATTTGTGGTTTTTAGTTTTCTGTAAAAGAAAACCATTGTGACGGCTTTGTTTGTCCGTCCGCACTTTTTCTGTCCGCCCTCAGATCTTAAAAACTACTGAGGCTAGAGGGCTGCAAATTGGTATGTTGATTTGTTTTTGTTTTATTTAAGGTTAAAGTTAGCCATAATCTTGCATCTGGCAACGATATGGGACAGGCCACCACCGGACCGTGCTTAAAGATTCATGGGCCGTGACTCATACAGCATTATACCGAGACCACCGAACGATAAATCTATTTTCGGTGGCCTTGATTATACGCTGTACAGAAAACTGGATTGCACTAAAGAAACTTCGGCGCATTTTTTACTTGTTTTCTTCAAGTTTCAATGGTCGATACTTTTCTGGTTATGAGCACGTAAACTTCATTCAAAAATGATGACGTATGGTTCAGAAACATGGCATTAAGAAGAAAGGAGAAACAGAAGCTACAGCAGACAAAAATGAGGATGCTGAGATGGAATTTGGGGATCTCATTGCGTACCAGGCTCGAAATAAAGAAAAAAAAAGTTTCGGAGTAATAAAGCTTACTGATATAAGAGTCGAGATTGAGACGGTATGGCCATGTGGTGAGAATGGGCGAGTAGAGAGGAGTGTAGAGGTCTTGAGTGTAACCTGCTAGGAGTAGAAGGTCAAGAGGGAGCTAGAATGTTAGATGGAGTGATAAAGTGAAGGAGGAGCTGGAGAAGAAGGGTTCAGTGGAGGAAGTTTCTTTAGAAAGAAATAGTTGGGGAAGACACATAAAGGCAACCGGCATCTTAGCATAGGGATAGTGTCAGGGATAAAGAAGATTCATCTTAAATACTGGAAAAGAAAAAAAACAAGATCAGTCAAACCAAAATGAGTATCAAATTGCTTGGTAACGGGACAACGAGAGCAATGCGATGAAGCGACGAAACTGCGTGCACAGCATGAGCAGCAGTGCTTGGTGGAACCATTCATTTATTCATTCATTCACTCCGATGCACAACTCTTCGCTTCTTGTTGAAGAGTAAACCAGCTCTATGTTGGCAAGGGCTCTTGCTCTTAGAGCAGCCCGTAAACTCATTGCTTTCCTTGGCATTTCCTGAATTTTTTAACATGTCTGTTGATAAGGTTTATCATAACATAAACAGGTAATAAATGCGCCGAAGTTTCTTCGACGCAATCGAGTTTTCTGTACAGCGACCGAAAATAGAACTATCTCTCGGGGGTCTCGGCATAATGCTGTATGAGCCAAGGCCCGCGGTGGCCTATCCTACATCGTTGCCAGAAGCACGATTATGGCTAACTCTAACCTTAAATAAAATAAAAATTACTGAGAGATAGAGGGCTGCAATTTGGTATGTTTGATGATTGGAGGGTGGATGATGAACGTACCCATTTGCAGTCCTCTACCCTCAGTAGTTTTTAAGATGTGGGGGCGGACAGAAAAGTGCGGACGGACAGACAAAGCCGGCACAATAGTTTTCTTTTCAGAAAACTAAAAAAGGGCAAATCCATCTGAGATCATCAGTATGAGCAAAAGAGACGTCGCGCAGAAAAACATAAAACCCATGTCTGGAAATATAAGCAAGACTAAGAGCCTACAACAAATGATGAATTGATTTCGTGTCTTCACTTTAACAAACACCAGTCAACCAGTCCTAAGGACAAGTCACAAGTGGCAGAATGAACGAGTGAATGCTTCCGTTCATTTCTGGAAATAATATTTTTTCATCTCTTTTTTTTTTTTTTTTTTTTATTCGTGACTGGCAGATGTTGCACATCGAACATGAGAGAGAGAGAGAGAGAGAGAGAGAGAATTTAACTTTCTAACTAAAAGGGATATACAATCAACTAAAAGGGATTAAAAACAAGAGATGGATTAAAAGAGAGAGAGAGAGAGAGAGAGAGAGAGAGAGAGAGAGAGAGAGAGAGAGAGTTAATTTTCTGACTAAAAAGGGATATACAATTAACCGAATGGATTAAAAACAGGAAAAAATAAGCACGACAAGGGAAAGTAAACAGAGAATTAAGGGGACAGCAGACTGGAATGAGTGACCCAGTACTCTGCAAAGAGAGGGTCGACATGCAATTACCGAGTTCACAGGAATTTACTCTACAGTCTCTAAAATAAAAAAAAAAATCTGGTATGATTTGATGAGTTAAATGAAAGATCCAAACCTGTTCCACTTTCTTTAGATACCAGTTCTCAGGGAAACCCGCAATAACATCTACCTATGTGAACATACATTAGACAAAATAAATGTAGCAGCCCTGTCTAAGACATACTTTCACCATGTCTGTGAATAATAAAGCCTTCTTTTAGTGCTGCTTACCTCCTTTTCAAAATCTCGCCCTACCATTTAATGGTAAATAACTCACATCCCCAACAAAATCTTTTGTCACCTCTCCATGTTTTTGTAAAAACCCTCCCACACACCACTGAAAGTATAAATCAAGGTCTAGACTTTGATATGAACAGCAGTCTTGTGCTCCTGCAGTTCTTACGCTCTGCCCTTCTGCCTGCTCTATTATAGAAATGGACGCTTGGTCCTTCCAGCAGGCATACCCTACATATCCTAGTCAGTCAGTGAAATTCTCACCATTATAATACCATTTATCATTTATAATCATACTAATCACTGGTGCATTTTCATTCTCCCGTTTTTTACAGTCTTCCCTGTAACCTGAAAATCATTTTCTGATTTTTTTTTTAATCTACACAACCCCTTCACCTTCCTCCTCCTTCAGTTCATGCATTAACCGTCCAACCAAATGCGATAAACGTTATCAGTTATTATTACACCACAAGACCTTGTTCTCATCCGGTAGCATCCTCTCATTCGCACTAGTTCACAGTCTTACTCTCAGCTATAATTTTCCTTTACAATTTTTCACCTAAAATGCTCACTCATGCTCCCACAAGTTCACAGGCACTCATCGTCTTAGTTTTCTGTAAACTATTGTGGCTGCTTTGTCTGTCCGTCCGCACTTTATTCTGCCTGCACCTTTTTCTGTTTGCACTTTCTTCTGTCCGCCCTCAGAACTTAAAAACTACTGAGGCTAGAGGGTTGCAAGTTAACATGTCGATCATCCACCCTCCAATCATCAAACATACCAAATTGCAGCTCTCTAGTCTCAGTAGTTTTTATTTTATTTAAGGTTAAAGTTAGCCATACTCGTGCTTTTGGCAACGCTGAATGATAGGCGACCACCTGGCCGTGGTTAAAGTTTCATGGGCCGCGGCTCATACAGCATTATACCGAGACCATCGAAAGACAGATCTATTTTCGGTGGCCTTGATTATACGCTGTAGCGGCTGTACAGAAACTCGATTTCATTTTTTGCTTGTTTCTTCTTTCTTATCCTCTTCACTTTTCTATTTATAATTTCAACTGATATACACTTGATACCCATGTGATCTGCAAGATTGATTGATATATGGTTACCAAAACTGGCGTCACAACATCTAGGTTGTTGACACAATGAACTCATTTCCCTAATTTGCATATGGACCTATCTTCCCTTTTATACCTTCATCTAAAAACACAAAACAATTTTTTTAATTTCTACCTATATACTTTGAAATAAAATCTCTACAACATCCATACCAACAAATGAACCACATACCTGAACATTTAAATTTCTACCTATTTGCTTTACAATAAATTCCCAAAACAATCGACGCCACCAAATGAACCACATGTCTGAACCTTTCAATTTCTAGCTATTTGTTTTACTATAAATTCATAAAACAATCCATCTCACCAAATGAACCACATGCCTGAACCTTTCAATTTCTACCTATTTCCTTTACAATAAATTCCCAAAACAATCCACGCCACCAAATGAACCACATGCCCGAACTTTTCAATTTCTACCTATTTGTTTTACAATAAATTCCTAAAACAATCCACCCCACCAAATGAACCATATGCCTGAACCTTTCAATGTCTACTTATTTGCTTTACAATAAATTCATCAAACAATCCACCTCATCAAATGAACCACATACCTGAACATTTCAATTTCTACCCATTTGCTTTACAATATACTCCCAAAACAATCCATCCCACCAAATGAACTAAGTGCTGAACCTTTCAATTTCTAAGTATTTGCTCCACAATAATTTCCTAAAACAATCCACCTCACCAAATGAACCACATGCCTGAACCTTTTAATTTCTACCTATTTGATTTACAATAAATTCCCAAAACAATCCACGCCACCAAATGAACTACGTGCCTGAACATTTCAATTTCTACCTATTTGCTTTACAATAAATTCCCAAAACAATCCACGCCACCAAATGAACGACATGCTTGAACCTTTCAGTTTCTATCCATCTGCTTTACAATAAATTCCCAACACAATCCACGCCACCAAATGAACCACATGCCTGAACCCTTCAATTTCTACCTATTTGCTTTACAATAAATTCCTTAAAAACCCATGCCGCTAAATGAGCCTCATGGCTGAACCTTTCAATTTCTACCTATTTGCTTTATAATAAATCCCTGAAACAATCGAAGTCAACAAATGAACCACATACTGAACCTTTTAATTTCTACCTATTTGCTTTACAATAAATTCCAGAAACATTCCACATCACCGAAAGAACCACATACCTGAACCTTTCAATTTCTACCTATTTGCTTCACAAAAAAATGCCTAAAACAATCCACGCCACAAAATGAACCACATACCTGAACCTTTCAATTTCTACCTATTTGCTTCACAATAAATTCCCAAAACAATCCACAACACCAAATGAACCACGTGCCTGAACGTTTCAATTTGTACTTATTTGCTTTACAGTGAATTCCCAAAACAATGCACATCACCAAATGAACCATGTGTTGAACTTTGCAATTTCTAACCTATTTGCTTTACTATAAATTCCCAAAACAATCCACACCACCAAATGAACCACGTGCTGAGCCTTTCAATTTCTACCTATTTGCTTTACAATATTTGCCAAAACAAACCACGCCACCAAATTCACCACATGCTGAACCTTTCAATTTCTACCTATTTGCTTTACAAATGAACCACGTGCTGGACCTTTCAATTTCTACCTATTTGCTTTACAATAAATTCCTGAAACAATCCACACCACCAAATGAACCACTTGCACAACCTTTCAATTTCTACCTATTTGCTTTACAATATTTGCCAAAACAAACCACGCCACCAAATGCACCACATGCTGAACCTTTCAGTTTCTACCAATTTGCTTTACAAATGAACCACGTGCTGGACCTTTCAATTTCTACCTATCTGCTTTACAATAAATTCCTAAAACAATCCAAGCCACCAAATGAACGACGTGCTGAACCTTTCAATTTCTACCTATTTTCTTTACAATAAATGCCTAAAACAATCCACACCACCAAATGAACCACGTGCTGAACCTTTCAATTTCTACCTATTTGCTTTACAATAAATTCCTAAAACAATCCATGCCACCAAGTGAACCACGTGCCCGAACCTTTCAATTTCTACCTATTTGCTTTACAATAAATTCCTAAAACAATCCACGCCACCAAATGAACCACATGCTGAACCTTTCAATTTCTATCTATTTGCTTTGCAATAAATGCCTAAAACAATCCACACCACCAAATGAACCACGTGCTGAACCTTCCAATTTCTACCTATTTGATTTACAATAAATTCCTAAAACAATCCACGCCACCAAATGAACTACATGCCTGAACCTTTCAATTTTTACCTATTTGCTTTACAATAAATTCTTAAAACAATCCACCTCACCAAAAGAACCACATGCCTGAACCTTTCAATTTCTACCTATTTGTTTTACAATAAATTCCTAAAACAATCCACGCCACCAAATAAACTACATGCCTGAACTTTTCAATTTCTACTAAATGAACCGCATGCCAGAACCTTTCAATTTCAACCTATTTGCTTTATAATAAATTCTCAAAACAATCCACGCCACCAAATAAACCACATGCCTGAACCTTTCAATTTCTACCTATTTGCTTTACAATAAATTCCTAAAACAATCCACGCCACCAAATGAACCACATGCCTGAACCTTTCAGTTTCTACCTATTTGCTTTACAATAAATTTCTGAAACAATCCACACCACCAAATGAACCACGTGCTGAACCTTTTAATTTCTTCCTATTTGCTTTACAATGAATTCCCAAAATAATCCATACCACCAAATGAAACACATGCCTGAACCTTTTAATTTCACCTATTCACTTGTCAATAAATTCCTGAAACAATCCATGCCACCAAATGAACCAGGTGCCTGAACCTTTCAATTTCTATCTATTTGATTTACAATAAATGTCTAAAACAATCCACGCTACCAAATGAACCACATGCCTGAACCTTTCAATTTCTACCTATTTGTTTTACAATAAATTCCCAAAACAATCCACGCCACCAAACAAACCACATACTAAACCTTTCAATTTGTACTTATTTGCTTTATAATGAATTCCCAAAACAATACACGCCACCAAATGAACCACTTGCTGAACCTTTCAGTTTCTACCTATTTTCTTTACAATAAATTCCAAAAAAATACGCAACACCACTGAAACACATGCTAAACCTTTTAACTTCCACCTATTTGCATTACAATGAATTCCCATAACAATCCACGCCACCAAATGAACCAATTGCCTGAACCTTTCAATTTCTACTTATTTGCATTACAATAAATTCCTGAAACAATCCACGCCACCAAATGAACCACATGCTGAACATTTTAATTTCTACTTATTTGCTTTACAATAAATTCCCAAAAAATACACAACACCAAATGAACCACTTGCTGAACTTTTCAATTTCTACCTATTTGCTTTACAATAAATTCCCCAAAAATACACAACACCACTAAACCACTGCTCAACATTTTAATTTCCACATATTTGCTTTCCAATAAATTCCCAAAACAATCCACGCCACCAAATGAACCACGTCCTAAACCTTTCAATTTCTACCTATTTGCATTACAATAAATTCCTGAAACAATCAACGCCACCAAATGAACCTCGTGCTGAACCTTTCAATTTCTACCTATCTGTTTTACAATTAATTTCCAAAGCAATCCACGCTACCAAATGAACCTCGTGCTGAACCTTTCAATTTCTATCTACCTGCTTTACAATAAATTTCCAAAACAATCCACGCCATCAAATGAACCACCTGTTGAACCTTTCAATTTCTAACCATTTGCTTTACAATAAATTCCTGAAACAACCCGCGCCACCAAATGAACCACATGCTTGAACCTTTCAATTTCTACCAATCTGCTTTACAATAAATTCCCAAAACAATCGACGCCACCAAATGAACCATGTGTTGAACCTTTCAATTTCTACCTATTTGCTTTACAATAAATGCATAAAATAATCCACGCCACCAAATGAACCTCGTGCCTGAACCTTCCATTTTCTACCTATTTACTTTATAATAAATTCCTAAAACAATCCACAACACCAAATAAACAACGTGTTGAACCTTTTAATTTCTAACTATTTTCTTTACAATAAATCCCCAAAATAATCCATGCCACCAAATGAACCACGTGCTGTACCTTTCAATTTCTAACTATTTGCTTTACAATAAATTCCTTAAACAATCCACGCCACCAAATGAACCATGTAATGAACCTTTCAATTTCTACCTATTTGCTTTACAATAAATTCCCAAACAATCCACGCCACCAAACGAACCACGTGTCGAACCTTTCAATTTCTATTTTCTTTACAATAAATTCCTGAAACAATCCACGCCAGCAAATGAACTACATACCTGAACCTTTCAATTTCTATTTATTTGCTTTACAATAAATGTCTAAAACAATCCACGCCACCAAATGAACGACGTGCTGAACCTTTCAATTTCTACCTATTTGCATTACAATAAATTCCCAAAACAATCCACGCCACCAAATAATTCACTTGCTGAACTTTTCAATATCTACTACTTTGCATTACAATAAATTCCTAAAACAATCCACCCCACCAAATAAACCACGTGCTGAACCTTTCAATTTCTACCTATTTGATTTACAATAAATTCCTAAAACAATCCACGCCACCAAATAAACCACGTGCCTGAACCTTTTAATTTCTACCTATTTGTTTTACAACAATTTCCTACAACAATCCACCCCAGCAAATGAACAACGTGCTGAACCTTTCAATTTCTACCTACTTGCTTTAGAGTAAATTCCCAAAACAACCCACGCCACCAAATGAACCTCGTGCCTGAACCTTTTAATTTCTACCTATTTGCTTTACAATAAATTCCCCAAACAATCCACGCCACCAAATGAACCACGTGTTGAACCTTTCAATTTCTAACTATTTGCTTTACAATAAATTCCTGAAACAATCTCCACCACCAAATGAACTAGGCCTACATGCCTGAACCTTTCAATTTCTACTTATTTGCTTTACTATAAATGCCTAAAACAATCCACGCCACCAAATGAACCACATGCTGAACCTTTCAATTTCTACCTATTCGTTTTACAACCAAATTCCCAAAACAATCCACGGCCTCTAATAAACCACGTGCCTGAACCTTTCAATTTCTATCTATTTGCATTACAATAAATTCCCAAAACAATCCACGCCACCAAATAAACCACGTGCTAAACCTTTCAATTTCTACCTATTTGTTTTACAACAAATTCCTAAAACAATCCACGCCACCAAATAAACCACATGCCTGAACCTTTTAATTTCTAACTATTTGTTTTACAACAAATTCCTAAAACAATCCACCCCACCAAATGAACCACATGCTGAACCTTTCAATTTCTACCTATTTGTTTTACAACAAATTCCCAAAACAATCCACGCCACCAAATGAACCACGTGCCTGAACCTTTCAATTTCTATTTATTTGCATTACAATAAATTCCCAAAACAACCCACGCCACCAAATGAACCGCGTGCTGAACCTTTCAATTTCTACCTATTCGTTTTACAACAAATTCCTAAAACAATCCACGCCACCAAATGAAGCACGTGCCTGAACCTTTCGAAGTCCCAGCCAGCTCCTCTCTCCTGAATCTCCAATTAATCCTGTTTCTGATGCACCTTCCCCGCGTAAGCTGCTTTGTGCACGGGTGCAATATAAGATTCATGGTATTCCCGCGAATTTTGTGGTGCTTGCAACATCTCTGCGTTGCAAGCAAATTGCAACGTGTTGAAATATGCATTCATATCCGCGTTTAGCAACCTGCAATATTGCAATTTACCCAATATATAATTTTCTCGATTTTCACAAGAACTAAAAAACAACATATCTCCTTGTATAAAAGTTGAGCAAGCATTCACATACTATTGCTGAGTAATATAAAAACATGTCCTAGTAATGCCAATAAAGGAAGACTACTATGGAAATTCCCCTTCATTTATTTATTTATTTGTAAATTTATCTGTTTTTCTAATAACTAATTTCCTCTTTCTGTATTTTCCATTACCTCCTGTTACTTCTTTCGAGTGAACGACATATTCTTTGGAAGCTTCACTTTCAAGTCAATGGCCCCTTTGGTGGGCTTGTTCCATATGAATAGGGTTTATCTTCTGAATAATAATAATAATAATAATAATAATAATAATAATAATAATAATAATAATAATAATAATAAAGTATTTCATTATATCTTGAGCTACCATACGAGTTGTTTTTAATTATCATCCTCGTTACTTTGTTCCTTGCGTCCAAAAATAAAAATAATAAAGCAAATCAAGGACAAGTACTGAGGAAAACTGCCACAGGTAAAATGTGTCCTCCCAGAAAAGATTTCAAAGTTCCTTGGCAAATGTATCAACTTTCCTAACTCACTGTGTATTAGCTGACCTTATTCTGTAGCCTACTTACTGCCACTACCACCACCATCATCAGAACTGACACCATAACAAATGAACGGACATCTGCGGATTCCAATATTTATTTTCTCTTCCTCTTAGACCTTTACGTCGTCGAAAGGTTTCCTCCAAAATTGGTTATGTTTTCACGAAAAAAAGAAAATTCCGTTTTCACTAACATAAACAACTAATTTAGTTCTGTTTTCACCAACATAAATAACGAGCTAGTTCAGTTTTCACTAATATAAATAAACTGGTTCCGTTTACACTAACATAAATAACAAATTAGTTCCATTTTCACTAACATCAATAACAAATTAGTTATTTTTCACTAACATAAATAACAATTTAGTTCAGTTTTCACTAACAAATATAACAAATTGGTTACGTTTTCACTAACATAAATAACAAATTAGTTCCGTTTTCATAACAAATAACTAACGTAAATAACAAATTATTTCCGTTTTCACTAACATAAATAACAAGTTAGTTCCGTTTTCACTAACATAAATAACTAACGTAAATAACAAATTAGTTCCGTTTTCACTAACATAAAATAACAAATTAGTTAAATAAAAAACAAAGTTCAGCTTTCACTTAACAAATTGTTCCGTTTTCACTAACATAAATAACAAATTAGTTCCGTTTCATAATATAAATAACTAACGTAAATAACAAATTAGTTCCGTTTTCACTAACATAAATAACAAATTAGTTATTTTTCACAAACATAAATAACAAGTTAGTTCAGTTTTCACTAACATAAATAACAAGTTAGTTCAGTTTTCACTAACATAAATAACAAATTGGTTCCGTTTTCACTAACATAAATAACTAACGTGAATAACAAATTAATTCTGTTTTCACTAACATAAATAACCAACTTAAATAACAAATCAGTTCTGTTTTCACTAACATAAATAACAAATTAGTTATTTTTCACTAACATACATAACAGGTTAGTTCAGTTTTCACCAACATAAATAACAGATTGGTTCTGTTTTCACTAACATAAATAACAAATTGGTTCCATTTTCACTAACATAAATAACAAATTGGTTCCGTTTTCACTAACATAAATAACAAATTGGTTCCGTTTTCACTAACATAAATAACAAATTAGTTCCGTTTTCACTAGCATAAATAACAATTTGGTTCTGTTTTCTCCAGCATATATAACAATTCAGTTCTGTTGTCACTAACATAAATAATAAGCCAGTTCGGCTTTCACAAACATGAATAACAATTTGGCTCTGTTTTTACTAACTTAAATAACAAATTAGTTCTGTTCTCACTAACATATACAAAAATTCTAAAAGCCGTTCAAACGTAACTAACGATAAGGTTATACTTAAGAATAGGAACATGGAATTAGTATTACGTAACAGAACTCGCGAGTTCGTTCGTTACCTTTTCTTACTATTCCTGGAATCTCTCTCTCTCTCTCTCTCTCTCTCTCTCTCTCTCTCTCTCTCTCTCTCTCTTTCATAAGAAAGCAGAAGAGAAAGGATCACCAAAGATGATGCTAAACTGCCATTTTTCTGGTCACGTGAAGCACAAGATATAGCTGTATTTCTTAAAGCCGGAAATATTCAGCAGAAATAACAAGAAGCTCTACTATCAAATATGTACAGTTTGCGAAACATTCAACAAAAGATTATTATTATTATAATAAAATAGTTTAACCAGACCACTGAGCTGACTACCAGCCAAGAACTGGGACCAAATAGGTCATTCGCGTGGTGATGAATGAATCAAAATTAAATCTAAAAGAAATAAACCACAAGGCATGTGCTTTTACACTGGAACACATGCACACATTAAATACATTTTCTCAGGCTTTCCTACATAAAAAAAATTAAAATTCAGAATAAGTAACATATTTGGTTTTCTGTAAAAGACAACTATTGTGTCGGCTTTGTCTGTCCGTCCGCACTTTTTCTGCCTCAAATCTTAAAAACTGCCGAGGCTAGAGGGTTGCAAATTGGTATGTTGATCATCCACCCTCCAATCATCAAACATACCAAATTGCAGCCCTCTAGCCTCGGTAGTTTTTATTTCATTGAAGGTTAAAGTTAGCCATAATCGTGCTTCTGGCAACATATACGATAGGCCACCACCGGGCCATGGTTAAAGTTTCACGGGCCGCGGCTCATACAGCATTATACCGAGACCACCGAAAGATATCTATTTTCGGTGGCCTTGATTATATACGATGTAGCAGCTGTACAGAAAACTCGATTGCGCCAAAGAAACCTGCGCAATTTTAACTTTTTTTTTTATTTAACAAAAGAAAAACTTGACAAATTACCAGGCAGTGAAGCAATACTATAAAAATTAAACAAATAAATAGACAACATTATACTCATGGTAATCCTAATCACAATATTCTAAGATAATGGCTCCCCTTCTTTCGTAAGTAGCGAAACAGAAGACTGTCGCTGCCTCGGGTTTAATATCTAACCTAAATATCTCCAGCCGCCAAACGACGGCAATAAAATGCCACTCTTAGCTTCTTATCAATCCCTGCTCCTTCGTTTATAGATTCGGACAACCATACGATGCCTCGATAGCGATCTAAACCGACTTCCTCTACCCTTCAGCATTCTCCTGCAGATAGATTCCTTTTACTCTGGAAAGTAATACGTTTATGTAAATGAAAGGCCACAGGTATTCGTATGCAAAAACTAGAACTGAATTGCAAAGCGTGTTAGGAATAAGGATTGAGTTTTGTATTTTAATTTTGTTGATAGCGCAACATCTGCTCCCTTCCCCATTTCTATTGGTATTCCTCAAGGTTCTTTTGGAATGGAATGGAATATAAAATTTATGCCAAAGGCCAAGCGCTGGGACCTATGAGGTCATTCAGTGCTGAAAGGGATGTTGAGAGTAGGAAGGTTTGAAAGGTGTGACAGGGGTAAAAACCTCATAGTTGCACTGTGGAACCACTGTTACGAGAGGGTAGAAAGAAACTTAGAAGAAAGAGAATATGAACGGAGGTATAGTTAAAGGAATGAAAGGGGTTGCAGCTAGGGGCCGAAGGGATGCTACAAAGAACCTTGAGTAATGCCTACGATGCAACGCGTGAGGTGCACTGGCATCAAGGTACTGTTCTCCAGCAGGATGTTCTTCTCCTCTTTATGAATGACCTTCTCCAAGATAACTCTTCTCTTATTCTTGTTTTTTTCCTGATGATCCAGTCCTTAGTGAGTCTTCTCATGTCATCTACCAGCTATCCTTTGTTACTCTTCATTCAGGTTCCCTCTCACACCAATAAACACACATAAATGAACGTGAATTCCAAATCTCTATATCAAATAAGCTCAACGTTCAGAGCAGATTCTACCTTGTTCTCTTTCTACTTCCACTTCCAATTCTTCGGCTGTGCCCATGAAAATATAAGCAAAGTTCTATTTTCCAGAAGCATTCTGAGTTTCCAATTATTTCTGACTTATTTTATTGATATCATTTAGTACAAAACTAATATATTTGCTTCAAATTAAATTATTTAGTTTTTCATCTCATTTAATAAAATATATTGACTACCTGTCCTCTCTGAGAATACTGCTTCCTCCTTTCATTCCGTCCAACTAATACTGGAACTTTGGTGACTCACCTAATCAGTGACCCCATTTTGGTCACATTTACGTCGATCTGACGGTGAGAGTGCCTCTTCCTTTTAAGTAGTCCCCCAAAACACCCACCAAGCCACCACCTCCCGCATTTTCTCTAGATTATTAACCCTCGGATGATTGTTTCTTTCCATCCTTTGCCAAGCCCTGGAATTCTCTTCCCGTTTTCGTTTTCCCTAATACCTGAAATCGTCCGCCTTCTAGAGGCTAACCTAGCGGCTCCCAGTATGGAGGTAGTGCCGTCAGTGCACCTCATACAGTGCACTGTAGGCATTACTTAGGTTCTTTGCAACGTGCCTTCGGCCCCTAGCTGCAACCCCTTTCATTTCTTTTACTGTACCTCCTTTCATATTCTCTTTCTTCCATCTTACTTTCCACCCTCTCCTAACAATTGATTCATAGTGCAAGCTCTTTGTTGGGTGAGTCGGTAGAGCTGCGGACTGTCACTCGATGGGCGGGAGTTCAATTCCCCGACCGGCTGATGAAGAGTTAGAGGAATTTACTTCTGGTGATAGAAATTCATTTCTCGCTATAATGTGGTTCCGATTCCACAATAAGCTGTAGGTCCCGTTGCTAAGTAACCAGTTGGTTCTCAGCCACGTAAAATAAATCTAATCCTTCGGGCCAGCCCTAAGAGAGCTGTTAATCAGCTCAGTGGTCTGGTAAAACTAAGGTATACTTAACTTAGTGCAACAGCGAGGTTTTCTTCCTGTTACACCTTTAAAACTTTTTTCTGTCAATTTCCGTTTCAGCGCTGAATGGCCCCATAGGTCCCAGTGCTTGGCCTTTGGCCTAAATTCTATATTCAATTCAATTCGATTCAATCTAGTGGCTGATTTATCTTTTTCATAAGGTTTAAGTTCTAATTCCGTTCCTCTTCTCTCCTTTCGTTGTTTCATCAAGTAGGGCAAAACTGTCTTTCCTAACCCCCATTCCAGCATCCGTTTTATGAGAGGGGCCCCCCAATATTCCTCAATATAGATCGTGTCTTAAAGCAAAAATTCCGTCTGGGTTTCTATCCGCAGAGATAAACAAGCCTTGATCAATTCTTTGCCCAGGTAATGTCTATGTTTTTAACAGTCTAAGAATGCGGATGTTACAAAGATCACACTAGGAGAAATAATTGATAAAGAAACTTAAAACTATCCAGTAAAAGACTGTACCTCCTTTGCAATGATATAGGCAACGGAGAAAAACAGGTTTGGAAAGGTTTCGGCGAAAGACCTTGGCTAAGAAACAGATGATATTGTCAGTCAAAATTATTTCCTTTTAATAAAGAATCGTGGCTGCTTTCAAGGTAGTACAAGAATGACCAAACAAAATACTTTACAGTATGGAAACATTAGGAGTGTACGGTAAGCGTCAGATGTGCTTTTATGTATACTGAATCATAATTAACCTGCACTTAACTATGAAGAAATATTACTTCCTGAATTTATTTTTATGAAGCAGGATTTTATTCTACACGAAAGCTAAAACATGGAACAAAGTCACGCCATTAAATCTCTTATAAAGTCAAAAACCCTCAGGCAAAAATATTCCACAGGCCGAAGAACAATTATTATCACTTCTTCATTTTCTCTTCGTTATTACCGAACTGCAATAAATCAATCGGCATACCTAGAATGTACAACACCAATCAATAAACACACACACTAGGCCCCATCATCAATTGAAGGCTACTTGACGTCACCGCCTCCTATTGATTTATGCATGAAGGCGTCCTAGAATCTTTCCGCGTGACGGATTCTCAAAATGCGAGGCGCACGCGAACTGATAATAGCGGTTACATAAATTTACTGAAAGAGTATCAATGGTCGCTCAAAATAGTCACCAACATGCTCGCGCAAAATAGTCGTCAATGTACTCACGCAAAATAGTCGCCAACAAACTCACGCAAAATAGTCGCCGACATACTCGCTCAATTTAGTCGCCACCATATTCGCGCAAAATAGTCGCCAACATACTCGCTCAAAATAGTCGTCAATATACTAATCCAAATAGTCGCCAACATACTCATGCAAAATGGTCGTCAACATACCAGCACAAAATAGTCGTCAACATGCCCGCGCAAAATAGTCGTCAACATACTCGCGCAAAGTGGTCGCCAACATACTCGCGCAAAATAGTCGCCAACATACTAGCGCAAAATAGTCGCTAACATACTAGCGCAAAATAGTCGCCAACATACTAGCGCAAAATAGTCGCCAACATACTTTTCTTACCTGCACAGATTACACGACAATGAAACATGCAAATATAATTATATAGCACCTCTCCTTTGTGATGCAACGATTAGCGCTCGACTCACAATCGAGGTCTCGCGTTCGATCCCCGACCAGGAAAGGAACGGCAAAGGCAAGTTTATTAAGTACTGCAGCTGATTGGTTGTCGACAGATGTGGAGAGAGAGAGAGAGAGAGAGAGAGAGAGAGAGAGAGAGAGAGAGAGAGAGAGAGAGAGATTTGACAAGTAAAATGAATGAATAAACCATAAACGGTGGACCCTTCTCAGAGAGAGAGAGAGAGAGAGAGAGAGAGAGAGAGAGAGAGAGAGAGAGAGAGAGAGAGAGAGATACAGTCATTCGACTAATAAAATAAATATGTAAAATATACAACAACGGTGAACCCTTCTGGGATAACATTATCTTCAGACTGGCAATGAGAGAGAGAGAGAGAGAGAGAGAGAGAGAGAGAGAGAGAGAGAGAGAGAGAGAGAGAGAGGGGGGGGAGGAGATATCAGTGTTCAGTCAAGATGCATCCCCTTATAGATTCACAATTTTATAAAACGGAAAGACCTCGACGAGGTAATCCTCATCCCGACGGGAATGAAACCACTCCTCTACGAACTCCCGTAACCAGATCATTTACCTAAATACCGCACGATATGTACACATGTACCGAGCTATACTAATATCAACCACGGCGGTTAGAGCCTGCGGTATGTCATGCGGTAGGGAAGGCTCCTTACAGCTTCTCTTCTGCCACATAAGCATTGCTTTCTATCTGTTGCAATCCCTTTGGTCTCTTCTTTGTTTCGATATTTTTCTTATCTTCAACCATTCCCAATCTCTCCCTCCCTACCTAGCTGTCCGAGTTCTCCAGCTTTACCATACTTTAGTATTCACCTTTCATTTAACTTCAGAAGTTCAAGCGAAGACGCACTGCATTACTTCTACTTTAGCATTTTACTTACATTTTTATACATTTGTTAATTTATCTGTTTTTTATAATAACTGTATTTCCCATTACCTTCTGTTACTTCTTTCGAATGAACACCATATTCTTTGGAAACTTGAATTTCAAGTCAACGGCCCCTTTGGTGTGCTGGTTCCATGTGAATAGGGTTCATCTTCTTAAAGTATTTATCTGTATTTATCTAATAAAATCCTCATTGTACCTTACTAATTTACTTACTTATTTTGTTCATTTAATTTTTTTCTTTTATAATAAGCGAGATCTCTTCTGTCTTTCTGTATCACCCAAAACCTTCTGTTACTTCTTTTGAATGAACACCATAGTCTTAGGAAGCTGGAATTTCAAGTCAGTGGCCCCTGTGGTGGGCTTTTTCCAGATGAATATGGTTCATCTTAATAATAATAATAATAATAATAATAATAATAATAATAATAATAATAATAATAATAACAAAAACAAAACTGCATTCGGTATATCACAACACAAAACCATGCTACTATGGGTATTTAAAAAGGAAAAAAAAAAAAATTTTAAATACCCATAGTAGCACTATCTTTTGTCGAGATATATCGAATGCAGTTTTGTTATTATTATTAATATTAGTATTATTATCATTATTATTAAAAAAATGACTTCAATCAGCGGATAAACAAGATCTTGCGACTTGATTTCATTGCAAAGCTTCTTCAGGAAAGTAAAATATTACACTCTTCAGAAATTGCTTTCTTCGTGCTACAGCTAAGCTTTGGAATTCTCTTTCCGCTTGTTTTCCCTGCCTTCCTAACTCCCTTTACGAGGCAGAGTAGTCTGCCCACCCTTCCACCTTCTTTCCTTTGACATTGTCTTGTTTTCTTCGGCTCTGGGCTAGAAAAAGACACGAGGCTGACTGTCCCAGTGGTCTTTGTTATTTAAAAATAAATAAAAAAAAAAAGACGAAATAATAAAAGTAGAACTATCTAAGCGATGGCTGAAATCATGAGAGAGAGAGAGAGAGAGAGAGAGAGAGAGAGAGAGAGAGAGAGAGAGAGAGAGAGGCCATTGATTAC
>NC_089743.1:48472529-48482529 GCF_040412425.1 Macrobrachium rosenbergii
GAGAGAGAGAGATAAGGTAACGCGAAATAAGTACTATGAACTTTTAGGAATGCAGTCCAACATAAGGCAAACACAGGAAAAATATCAGTGAAAATCATTACAGATTAAGAGAGAGAGAGAGAGAGAGAGAGAGAGAGAGAGAGAGAGAGAGAGAGAGAGAGAGTGCATCACAGTACTGCAAACTTGTAACATTAATATTCAGAGGAAAGGTGAACAGCAGCGAACTCCCTCGACGAAAGCAAAAGAGACATTTCTCAACCAAAGCGGACAAAAAAAAAAAAAACTCCCAAACTTTCCCACGAATTGAATGACCACCGAGTGAGTCTTCCTAGACTGAGCTGTTACTGGCCGTGCGCACTTGTGGGCGCGCTTGAATCCTTACACTAGCAATTTAAAACCGTAATACTGCACTATTATCTTAAATCGCAAGTGTATGATGTTATATGAAACTCTAACATTTTATAATCAAGGTCACAGGAAACAGATCTATCTTTCGGTGGTCTCGGTAAAATGCCGTATGAGCCACGGCCCATAAAACTTTAACCACGGCCCGGTGATGGCCTATCCTATATAGTTACCATAAGCACGATTATGGCTAACTTTAACCTTAAATAAAATAAAAAATACTGCAATTTGGTATGGAGGGTGGATGATCAACATACAAATTTGCAGCCCTCTACCCTCTGTAGCTTTTAAGATATGAGGGCGGACAGAAAAAGCCGGCACAATAGTTTTCCTTTACAAAAAGAGATATATATATATATATATATATATATATATATATATATATATATATATATATATATATATATATATATATCTGTGTGTATATATACAATATATATACATATATATACAGTATACACACACATATATCAGTGTATATGTACAATATATATATACATATATATACAGAATATATATACATATATGTATATATAGAATCATAAATGTCTAAATACGTGCACCTTGGTACAGTCCTCCCTTTAAAACTTTAAGAAATACAAATCCCAAACATTTTAAAACATCCAGCATTGTGATAAACAGCCACTGACAATCAGTTACTGCAATGAAAAATGCTGCGCAAATGGGACGACCGAGAGAGAGAGAGAGAGAGAGAGAGAGAGAGAGAGAGAGAGAGAGAGAAGATGTCGGGGAGGATGGAGCGGGGAGTTGGGAGCTCCAACGCTGCAACCGGTCATGAACTTAGCAGTTGATATAGTTTAAAACTACCTCTCACTGGCTAGTGAACTGTTCCCACATCAACATCAATGCCAAATTTGAAAATTATTTGTGATTATTATTTTCATTATATATATATATATATTTATATATATATATATATATATATATATATATATATATATATATATATATATATATATATATATAGTTTGTATATATGTATATACATATATGTATATATATAAGCAGTAGATGTATGTATTTATATATATTTCTGCATATATATGTATATTTAGTTAACTAAAAGCCATTTTATATTATAGATTATTTTAACAAATTTTCGTATATTTATATGTATGTGTATATATGTATATATACAGTATATGTGTGTGTGCGTGTGTAAATTAAAGCCTAATAAAAACAATTAAAATACTTTGTTCTCATCAGAACAGACTTGAATTACGTAGCCAGATAGAGGGTACACCGGACAATGAAAGATGAAATGTTTGAATACCCGAAAAATTCATTGCTCGGCAAATTACCTCAAAGATTTTATCGGATAATTTTTTGTTAAATTCACTTTCGAACGCAACGACTGAATTTGTAAAGACTCTGCCAACAGCACCTTTTCTTTTGTGCCTTCGACTCAGAAGCAAAAAAAAAAAAAGTGAAAAGAAAAAACCGTTACATGAACAAAGTTTAAAGAAAAATATTGATCAGGTTCTATTCCGAGAGACGCGCCATTAATAATACGGAGTTTCATTCCTGCTACCGCGCGCCAGCATTTATTTCTGTTTTTTTTGCGTCACGATTCTCCAGCTGCACAGATATACTACAGCAAGTCATTGCCTGATCGTACAAAATAAAACATGACTAACAATTAGAAAGAAGAGAGAACTAGTAAGACGTGAGACTAAATCATAGCCTACCCCCATTTACTATGGTATTCTCTCTTCGAATATATATATATATATATATATATATATATATATATATATATATATATATATATATCTTCTTCTTCGTCTTTAACGTGCATTTTTATATTATATATATATATATCTTTGAAGGACTTATATGGCATATATATCGGCTGCCCTGCCTGACATCGCTTAGATAGCGAACATGTTATCACCCTTTCTCCCAGCACGAGGAGAACTGTTCTAGGTTGACATTAATACAATTAATCTGTAACACCCATTTGCTTTCAGCAAACCTATCCGTTGATTAAAAATGGGTGTCTACACGGATCAAAGTGTTTTCTGACCGGTTGAATAAATATCGCCAGTTAGATGAAGTCATCCATTTTTAATGAGGTTATATATATATATATATATATATATATATATATATATATATATATATATATATATATATATATATGTGTGTATACTATATGTATATATATTAACTTTTAATGTACACAATTGTTCACATTAATACAATTACTACCAGTATTAAAAATGGATATCTTTTTCTTGAATAAATATCTCCGTTAGATAGCATCCATTTTTATATATATATATATATATATATATGTGTGTGTGTGTGTATGTATATATATATAATGTATATATATATATATATATATATATATATATATATATATATATATATATATATATATATATATTATATCTATATATATACTGCATATCTAGTTTTCAAAGCAATCTTTACGTCGATTTGCCAAATCTCAATTGTCTGTCTACTTAATACTATCTTGTTATATTAAATCTCATTTGAATACATGAAAGGTTACTGTGAACGTACACCTACTTTACAAAGGGAAAGCAAAGTCAAAGATGATGATTACGTAAGAGAGGGTGAGACAGAGTACAACTTATTAACGGGTGTTGGTCTAGAAATGAACCATCTGAGTTTCGACACAAACGAAAAATAAACTCAATACAACTCAACGTAACTTTGATATAACACGTGCAAGAAAGCCTTTACATATCGCATGGATAGGTGTCAAAATGCCTCGTTCAGGTTTCGATACAACCCACCTGAAGCTTCGAGATAACTGTTCGAAGCTTCGAAACATAACGAGACAACCCCTTGCGCCGCGACAGATCGAGAAATCATACTTTCTTCAGCAAACGTCAAAGGTACATGATAATAGTGTGGAAAGCGTGTCGATATAACTATACATTTTATACTAGTAAAAGCGTGGTCTCTTTCATTCACGAACTATAAGTTCGTCTACGTAATTTTCAACACTGCCTGACGATACTTGTTGATAGCCCTGACACACGCTTTAGCGTCATAAAATCATAAAACGTAAGGCAGTTTCCCAACCTATAAAAAGGTCTTAAAACACCAGAATGAATTGGGCTCAAACAGAAAAATAATTTTACTGTGGGGAAAGAATATCCATAAGCCAAGAGTTATTTTCTGTACACGAAATTCAGTAAACTTAAGAAAATGTACATGTGAGCATATTTAAGAGTGCAAAGAAAAGCATAAATTATATCTTCACTATGATCTCTTTCTCTTTCACACATAGTTTATATATATATATATATATATATATATATATATATATATATATATATATAATATATATCTTATATAAACATATATCTTATATATATCAGTATCTATATAGCCATCTATCTATCTTTCTATATATATATATATATATATATATATATATATATATATATATATATATATATATATATATATATATATATATATATACAGACAGAACATTTTTTCTCGTTTACTGGCCAACGTAAGATTTCCGTTCTTTAGTTTTCTTAAAAATATTTACTTCAAAGTGTTTAAATATTTATAATAATGTTCTATAGTGATCTTTTCAAGCAGTTTTATTCATACGTTACACTTCTTGAGCTCTTTTAGCCTCGACAGTGGGACTACTCGTCAGCCTTGTCATTCAATATATACGTATATATACTGAGAGAGAGAGAGAGAGAGAGAGAGAGAGAGAGAGAGGGAGAGTCTTTCCAACTGAGAAAGCACGATGAAGACCTCATAAGAGAGTTACTACAAGCGCGCGAGAAAAAGGCGAACATCCAACAACTGCTCGTTTACTAGTACTACGTCGTTCCTTCCTTGTGAGGAGTATGGTGTTACATACTTAACAAACGCGAAGAGGAAGCGAAGGTTGACCAAAGGCATTTATGGTCTCCCCTAACTCCTTACAATAGGCGAGGCAGGAGGCGAAAGTCACAAAAAGACGAAATAAAAAAAAAAAATAGTGGACGCAGCATACCAGCGGACGTGCAGTTGTCCACGCTATCGGTGCTGAAAGCAACTACGAGGAGATGGGGTGGACAACCCCTACCCTAATCTCCCCCCCCTACCAGCCTTAGAAGGGCCCCCCCTCCTCCTCACGAAGAAGGAAAGATTCCCCTCCTTCTTGTGAAGGGGGGGGGGTTATGGTAGGAGGAAGAGATGTAACGTATGCATACAGTTTGAAATTCCTTTTCTTGTGACTGTGGCGTTGGGGAGAACTTGGGACTTAGTGGTAGCGGCAACAGGACCTTTCCAATAATATTTGAATCGATTCTAAAATAAATGTCTAGCTTCTCCAACGATTTTCGTGGACTAGGAGGAAATTATTATATATTTAAATATCTTGGAGTTTCATTTGATAAATATAGCTATGCCAGTCATTAATATTCAGCTCTGCTAGAAGGAAAATTATCATTTGAGAAACATGTTTTATTATTATTAGTATTACAACTACAGAAGTTATAATAATATCATTACTATTATTATTATATACATGTAGCGTCTACAACACAAAAAGGCTTAAAATAACGTGATTACCTAAAGAACACCTGAAACATAATAAAGTGCTTGATATGTATTTCAATTTAGAAATTTGTATTACTTTACAGCCACCTAGATAATTTTCTTATTCCATTATTTTATTTTATTATTACTACTATTTGTACTATTTTAATATAATAATAATAATAATAATAATAATTATTATTATTATTATTATTATTATTATTATTATTATTATTATTATTATTATTATTATTAACAATGATCTTAACGAACATCGTTAACCCAGAACCAGAGACTTCACACGCGCTTGAAGACGAGCCAGCTTCCCTCATCATGCTTTCTATAAGAAAGAGAGAGAAGCAATATATATATATATATATATATATATATATATATATATATATATATATATATATATAATTTTTAAATTTTTTTATTTTACTAGGGCTTAGAAAGTGGGAGGAAAACGAACGAGAGAGAGAG
Organism: Macrobrachium rosenbergii; assembly: GCF_040412425.1. NCBI lineage: Eukaryota > Metazoa > Arthropoda > Malacostraca > Decapoda > Palaemonidae > Macrobrachium > Macrobrachium rosenbergii. Next base: position 48,477,966 of record NC_089743.1, read on the forward strand.
AGAGACCCAAAAAGGGGCGAGCTACAAAAGCAGTGGCCAGTTTCAAATGGTAAAACCGTAAACTTTTCCTCGCAGGGTTTGTCAAAGGGTGACGGGGGTAGGGACTAGCGACAACGAGTTTCTTTTCATTCTTCCTTTGCTCTCTCACTCTCACACGTTCACCCACCTTGCTCATACACCCAGCTACAATTTGAAATGTGTAAACGACCTTTTAAAACTGTCAACCGCTTTTTTTTTTTTTCTTTTCCCTGTGAAAGCTGGACACTGGCTCCTCATTTGAAATCTGTGTTCTGTACATTGCTTCTACCTTTGAAATCTGTACACTGGTTCTTCCTTTGAAATCTGTACACTGGCTCTTCCTTTGAAATCTGTACGCTAGCTTTTCATTTGAAATCTGCATTTTGTACGTCGGCTCTTCATTTGAAATCTGTGCACTGGCTCTTCATTTGAAACCTGCATTTTTACGTTGGCTCTGCCTTCGAAATCTGTAAACTGGCTCTTCATTTGAAACCTGTATTCTGTACACTGGATCTTACTTCATTTGAATTATATTCCGTACGTTGGTTCTTACTTTGAAATCTGTATTCTGTACATTACCTCTCCATTTGAAACCTGTCCTCTGTACACTGCCTCTTCCCTTGAAATCTGTATTCTAAACCTGTATTCTGTACATTGGCTCTTCCTTCAAAATCTGTATTTGGTACACTGGTCAAAATCTGTTAACTGCCTTTTTATTTCAGATCTATGTGACGTTCATTTTTGAAATGTGTGTATTGCCATTTTAAAATCGTTACAGCGCCTTTTCCTTTGAAATCTGTACACTGCCTGTTTCTTTTTGAAATCTGTTTATTGACATTATAAAAACTTTTACAATGCCTTTCCCCTTGAAATCTGTGCATTACCATTTTATCTGAAAATGTAAACTACCCTTTTCGTTTTCTTGCGGGGAACTATAGCCTGAAATCTGCAAATCGCCTCTTCCCTTTCAATATGAAAACTGCCTGTTCTTTTGAAATCTGCAAACTGGTTCATTTCTTTCTCAAACAGAACTACAGCTTCAAATCTGCAAACAATCTTTCATCATGAAATCTGTAATCTGCCGTTTTCTTCCACATGAAACTTGAAAATTACGGACTACCTCTTCCTTTTAAGAATAGACAGTCTAAACTTGGAATCTATAAACAGCTTTATTTCATACATAGAACTACAAGTGAAAGAACTATCGAGCATAACGTTACTTGGTTTACCTGGCTAATGGCCTTGATACTCGTCTAAACAGCAAATTGGAATTTTGTGTTAAATCCCATAATACCTTTGTTGATCTAAGCAGAGGCTCTAGGATCAGTAAGTTGTTTGGTGGGCCACAGCCAGGGTAGGGAAAGGTATAAGGCTAGCAACTTCATCCCAAAAATACACCTACTGAAATCCCTAGAGTTTATCAGCAAATCTATAGGCGTGAGGTTGCTAGCCTTACACCGCATATACTGGTGCCTATTTACAGCTGGCCGGGCTGGTGGGCAATATGCCGATAGGAATCCACGGACATATACGAGAGTTGAGTGCTGTACCACCCAGCCCAAGGAGCCCACTTTAGCTGATTGTATTTTCCGTTGTTGGGAAGGGAGGTGAGATCGGTACATCCCTACGCCAGTATGCATGTGTGTATACAGATTATATATATATATATATATATATATATATATATATATATATATATATATATATATATATATATATATATATATATATATATATATATATATATATATATATATATATATATATATATATATATAGTGTGTATATATATATATATATATATATATAATATATATATATATAAATTTATATATATATATATATATGAATATATATAATTACGAAAAATAGAATACTTTAGTCAATCTTGAACATGTGTTAATAAAAAGTGAACAGATAAGTCGTGATACATGAAAACATCAACAACTATTATTTACAAAGCGGAAAAGAGCGGTCGTCAACGCACACAAATTCCGATTTAGAAAAACATCAAGAGGACAAGGACCATCCGTAGCATAATAACTCTTTGGGAAGAGAGATCATTCTAACAAGCACAAGACAAGGACACGTACACAGTGGGTGAATTTCAATTGTCTAGACTTCAGGTATTATTATTATTATTATTATTATTATTATTATTATTATTATTATTATTATTATTCAGATTGGACTGGATCGGAATATAGAGTTTAGGCCAACGGCCAAGCACTGGGCCCTATGAGGTCATTCAGCGCTGGGAAGGAAATTCAGAGAAGATAGGTCTGAAAGTGTAGCAGGAGGAAAACCTCGCAGTTGCACTATGAAATAATTGTCAGGAGACGGTGGATAGCAAGATGGAGGAAAGGCAATATGAACGGTGGTACAGTAAAAGGAATGAAAGGGGCTCCAGCTAGGGCCCGAGGGGACGCTGCAAAGAACCTTTAATAATGCCTACAGTGCACCCCGTTAGGTTCACAGACGTCACTACCCCCCTACGGGATATTATCATTCAAAAGATGAATCCTATTCATAAGGAACCAGCCCACCCAAGGGACCACTGACTTGAAATACAAGCTTCCAAAGAATATGGTGTTCATTAGGAAGTAAGCCAAGGTAAAGGGATATATAGAAAGAAGAAATCTCACTTACTGAAAAGAAAAAATATATTAACAAATAGATAAAAATGTATTTAAATGCAAGCAGAATAGCTTTCCAGAGCCAATCTCTGATATCTGAACATACGAATTAATGCGTTACACGAAGCTAATCCCTGTGACTTGCTCAAGTGGGTATATACTTTTTGAAATGGTCAGTTGGGTATTAAGATCCCTGCCCCGCTCCACTTACCCCCCAAACTCACCTCCTCTCCTATACCAGTGGCATTTTTAGATTTATCTTTATTATTGTTATCAGATTCAGCGAAAGCTATCGATTTATTTTTTTAATATAATCTTGTCACCATGGCCATCATTTTTATTCAGATTTCGTCATTCTCAACAAGTGATATCGAGCGTCAGTGACCTTAGCTGTCGCGATGACAGAGAATATTAAATCAATCAGTCAATCCCTCACATGATAATGTTTATAATATTAAGTTTATATAATTTTATCCGTTCCAATAGGCAAGTAACTGCACTGCGAATCGCCACGATGAAGTTAACTACTTATTCAGCATATAAATTTAAATCGAATGCATTTGAACGAACAGAAGATTATGAATTCTGGTTCAGTCAGTGTTCGTTACACTAGTTAGCTTCAGCCTGGCGAGAAATTCTGGTTTTGAAATATATATATGAAAAAAAAACAGAATATTACCGCAATTCACTTCTTTCACAGAAAACGGACCAAGCAGATTCTTTTGATTTGCACGAAAGCAAATGAAACGTAGAAGGGATGGGACTTATCAATAAAGAAACCAACAGACCTGCCGTTTACGGAAATAATTATTTATAAGAATATATAAAACAGACTGATTAACCGATAGCCATCTGGCGTCATGAATGCACACGCGCGCGCACACACACACACACACACACACACACACACACACACACACACACACATATATATATATATATATATATATATATATATATATATATATATATATATATATATATATACTGTACATGAATGTATTCATGCTTGTACATATATACATGCATGCATACATACATACATACATATTCACTAACATCTCCGGCGTGAAGAAAATCTGGCACGATCTCCCGCCCAGCGCCGTTCTCCGGCGGCCGATAAGCGATCGAGAACAAGAGAGGAGCACCGAGGAGTTGGGGTGGGGGGTACAATTTCGCGAGGGCCACGAACTTCTGCTTGCATGGGTACGAAATGACAGGTGTCCGATTGACAAGTGATGCGGGGACCGGCCAATCGCGGCCATTGTTCCCAACGGATTGGGTGTGCTTGCACTGACCATGCACCGGTCCAACGTGCTTGCCTTTAGGGGGATAGGGGGGAGGGTTGGATGGAGGGGTGGGGGGTGGTTGTGAAAGAGGCGGTTTGCTGGGTTTTAAACAGATGAATGTCTATGTCCCCCCTCCCAATCACGGGAAAGATAGAATCGATATAATCCCATAGTTGTTAACTGACTTTTCTCTGGTCGATTTTCTGCTTCAGTTTGGGAAGGTGTTTTGGTTCGTTATTATTAAAAAATGCACACGCACACACACACAGATATATATATATGCATACATATATATATGTGTGTGTATATCGTCACGATGTGTACCAAGTACCTGGTTATTACACAACTAATCACAGATTTCAAAAATTTACCTCACTTCAGCCAGATACCTGAACTCCCATAACAATAAAAATTACGACTGAGTACTCTAAAGGTAACAGTGATCCCTTAAAAAGCTCATTAATCATGTGAAAAATCAAACTAAGTTTATCAAAACAAGAAATATACTAGAGTAAAAGGGCCTCACTCCATCAAACAACTTAAACTGTTTCCCTGGTCTTAATTCACTTCAGCAAAACTAAAGGAACAAAACATGTTTATCACTTTGCTTTATGCACACAA
>NC_089743.1:48487529-48490029 GCF_040412425.1 Macrobrachium rosenbergii
CCTTCAAACGGTCTAAATGTATACAATAAATATACTGACCTATATCTGGCCAATAATCAAACAAAATTAAAATAATAAATTAGTATACACTCTATAAAAAACACGAAAAACTCGAAAAACACGTATTAACGATAAATAAAATAAAATCAATATAAAAAAATTAAAACAAGGTATAATGTCGAATAAAAACGCTAAGGATGAAGAAGGGTAATAAAAGGTTGGGGGGGAGGGGGGGAGACCAATTCCCGTAAAAGCTTTGCTTCTGCTGCTGCTACACATGACATGATTGCATAACAGCATTGCTGCTCTGCTGTTGCATAAATGACCTCCTGGGATTTTGAAGCATGTGTGAATATGCGGTATGCGAGCAATATGCAAAGAAGTCTTCGTGCATTTGTTAAGAGAAACATGAATAGGAAAATTCTACAAGAATATAGAACAGATTATAGAATTTAGGTCAAAGGCTAAGCGCTGGGACCTATGAGGTCATTCAGCGCTGAAACGGATATTGACAGTAATAAGGTTCGAAAGGTGTAACAGGGGAAAACCTCGCAGTTGCATTATGAAAGGAGAATGGAAGAAAGATAATATGAACGGAGGTACAGTAAAAGGAATGGATGGGGTTGCAGCTAGAGGCCGAGGGAACGCTGCAAAGAACCTCAAGTAATGCCTGCAGTGCACCGCATGAGGTGCACTGACGGCACTAACCCCCTGCGGAGGAAGAAACTCTACAAGTTCATTGTTCATTTGTTTTGCGAATTAGTATTCGTGTTTTGAATGGGTCCTTGCAGTTACATTGCAGATAGTTTTTCAAAACACTCACAGTAGCATGAGATTTGAAATGGAGAAATAAATCCACTTGTATGTTTGGGAAATTGAAAAGAGGAATCGAACAGATTCCCGAAAGCTCTCTTTTTAGTATTTATTATAGTCTTCTGTACAAGAAAACTATTGAGATGGATTTGTCTGTCCGTCCGCACTTTTTCTGTCCGCCCTCAGATCTTAAAAACTACTGAGGTTAGAAGGCTGCAAATTGGATGTTGATCATCCACCCTCCAATCATCAAACATACCAAATTGCAGCCCTCTTAGCCTCAGTAGTCTTTATTTCATATAAGGTTAAAGTTAGCCATAATCGTGCATCTGGCAATACTATAGGACAGGCCACCACTGGCCCTTGGTTAAAGTTTCATGGGCCGCGGCTCATACAGCATTATACGCTGTACAGAAAAATCGATTGCGTCGAAGAAACTTCGGCGCATTTTTTACTTGTTTTATATTTATTTTTAAATATATTTGTACCCATACATGACTGTGGATTTGGTTCTCCACAGGTAGTTTTACTGCATAGTATGCATACTGTCAGTACATACATACGCGTATGCATACTCAAAATTACTGACAAGTTCTCAATTCAACAATATTTTCGAATAATCTGTGTGATGGCCTTCTTTGACATAAGGCCATACACAAGCTTCATGGTGGTTATATCCATCACGACTTAAGGTAATACTGCACTTCGCAAATAAGTGGAAAGATGTTTCGTTACTCTCAATGCTATCAGGCAGTTGTTCTAGTCAAAGAGACGTTGTATGTGCTTATGTGTTCCTTTAAGTGCTTATGTGTTCCTTTGAAATAAGAGTTTACTGCTTCCTATCCAATAAATCAAACCCTTCTACTATCTTTTCCTCTTTCTTAGGATTGAGGATAAAAGTGAATTGTTCATGCTTACCAAAACTTTGTACAACCAAATGTTTGTGTTTGCTGGATGGAATTCCTAACTTACTTCCTGGTATCTTTCTTAACTTCCTGAATGCATTATTCTACTCGTGAGAGAGAGAGAGAGAGAGAGAGAGAGAGAGAGAGAGAGAGAGAGAGAGAGAGAGAGAGAGCGCAAAACATCGGTATATAAAATGCCCAAAATAAATTACCTGTCACTGTAAGAGTGCTTTCGAGTAATTTTAGTACCCAATCTTGTATTTCTCCAAGGAGAGAGAGAGAGAGAGAGAGAGAGAGAGAGAGGGGGCATAACATCACCAAACAAAATTAATAAAATGAATTATTTCCCACTGAACGATCACTTGTGTGTACTTTTAATACCCAGCCTTACGTTTCTTCAAAAAGAGAAGAGCATTATAAGCCGCAAAAAAATAAATAGATAAATAAAACGGAAGAGAAAAGGAGAGATTCAACACTACCAAATTATGTACAAATTAATGCTGGACCGGAGTTCGATACCCCGGCCGGCTGATGAAGAGTTAGAGGAATTTATTTCTGGTGATAGAAATTCATTTCTCGCTATAATGTGGTTCGGATTCCACAATAAGCTGTAGGTCCCGTTGCTAAGTAACCAATTGGTTTTTAGCCACGTAAAATAAGTCTAATCCTTCGGGCCAGCCCTAGGAGAGCTGTTAATTAATCAGCTCAGTGGTCTGGTAAAACTAAGGTATACTTAACTTTGTACAAATTAACAAAGAATGACACGGAGAGTGGGGATGCCT
>NC_089743.1:48492529-48557529 GCF_040412425.1 Macrobrachium rosenbergii
CTATAAAAAAACAGAGTTGAGAGAGAGAGAGAGAGAGAGAGCGAAGCTATAAAACGGGAGTTGAGAGAGAGAGAGAGAGAGAGAGAGAGAGAGAGAAGCTATAAAACGGGAGTTGAGAGAGAGAGAGAGAGAGAGTTGAGAGAGAGAGAGAGAGGCTATAAAAGCAGAGTTGAGAGAGAGAGAGAGAGAAGCTACAAAACCGGAGTAGAGAGAGAGAGAGAGAGAGAGAGAGAGAGAGAGAGGGAGAGAGAGAGAGAGAGAGAGAGACAGAGACAGAGGGAAAGCTATAAAACGGGAGTTGACCTTACAGACCTTACAGTTCGTTCGGGTTGCCCCAGGTCCCTCAGTGTGAGGCACCTTTGATGTCTACCAGAGAATTGCTAACGCATCTTCCGGTATATTTTGCATCTTCCAGTCTTGGATGGTCTGGATGAGAGAGAGAGAGAGAGAGAGAGAGAGAGAGAGAGAGAGAGAGAGAGAGAGAGAGAGAGAGAGAGAGAGAGAGAGGCTATAAAAGGGAGTTGAGAGAGAGAGAGAGGCTATAAAAGAGTTGAGACAGAGAGAGAGAGAGAGAGAGAGAGAGAGAGAGAGAGAGAGAGAGAGAGAGAGAGAGAGAGAGAAGCTATAGAAGGGAGTTGAGAGAGAGAGAGGCTATAAAGCAGAGTTGAGAGAGAGAGAGAGAGAGAGAGAGAGAGAGAGAGAGAGAGAGAGAGAGAGAGAGAGAGAGAGAGAGAGAAAGCTATAAAAGGGAGTTGAGAGAGAGAGAGAGAGAGCTATAAAAAGGAGTTGAGAGAGAGAGGGGCTATAAAAGCAGAGTTGAGAGAGAGAGAGAGGCTACAAAAACGTAGTTGGGAGAGAGAGAGAGAGAAAAGCTATAAAAAACGGAGTTGAGAGAGAGAGAGAGAGAGAGAGAGAGAGAGAGAGAGAGAGAGAGAGAGAGAGAGAGAGAGAGTCTGTGTTCTCTAACCAGTCAACCGTGTTCGCTAACATAAACCTTAAGCAGCCTAGTAGCCGTTCAGTTTGTCTTGCGTTACACTAAATGAAAACAAAATATAAATGCTTGAGATAAAAACTAAATACAGCTTTGCCGTCCTTCAGCCCGGGGCAAGCCTCTCCCAATACTTTTATTATTATTGCTGTAAAGAGCACTGAAATGGCGCTCTGTCTTTGACGTAGGCTTTGAAAAAATGACTGTCAAATGTCAAAATACTTTTAGTCTTAGGAACATCTTCCCACGTTTTAGGTTTTGCTTATAATCAATACCGGTATTAAGAGACGATCCAGTTTGCTCTATCGTCCTATTTTCCTGGATTCCAATTATTCTCTCTCAAGAGACTGAGAATCACATACTATTTGTTCTTGATATCCGTAAGACTTAGAGAAACCCTGTTTACACACACACACACACACACACACATATATATATATATATATATATATATATATATATATATATATATATATATATATATATATATATATATATATATATATATATATATATATATATATATTATATATATATATATATATATATATATATATATATATATATATATATATATATATATATATATATATATATATATATATAAAATACAGCTAGAACCTACTGCACAATCTGGTTTCCGATTGCCTACCTGAAAACTCCATATTTGCTAGAGATAAAGTGACATTTCAATGATTCATAACTTAGTGTAATTCACTTCCTGTATACTAACACCAAACCCGTCTTTATTTTTCAACTTCGTATCATGCTTGAACCTCATCAACATATGATAAACTACAAACACCTCATTATATCATACTTACAAACTTTGAAAAGTCTCATCAAATCCATCAATATTTGGGACATAAAGGTAAACAAGTAAAAAATGGGTCGAACTTTCTTTGGTGCAATCGAGTTTTCTGCACAGCCGCTACAGCGTATAATCAAGGCCACCGAAAATAGATCTATCTTTCGGTGGTCTCGGTATAATGCTGTATGAGCAGCGGCCACGAAACTTTAAGCACGGCCCGGTGGTGGTCTGGCCTATATCGCTGCCAGAAGCACGATTATGGCTAACCCTGACCTTAAATAAAAAATAAAAACTATAGAGGCTAGAGGGCTGCAATTTGGTATGTTTGATGACTGGAGGGTGGATGATCAACATACCAATTTGTAGCCCTCTAGCCTCAGTAGTTTTTAAGATTTGAGGGCGGACAGAAAAAGTGCGGACAGAATAAATTGAAGACGGACAGACATAGCCGGCACAATAGTTTTCTTTTACAGAAAACTAATAGTAACACTTTTTAGAGGAACCATACCACAGACCTAATACGATGTGTCTAAAAAGTTAAATGTAAGTCCTTGAATACCCTAAGTTACTTCTTTTGAAGCACCTCACCCACTTCTACGTTAATCAGTCATTGCTAAGCAGTTTAACTTGACTAGGCCTACCAAGTCACATTTCTAGACACTCTTAGGGGTTCCCCGAATGAAATGTTCTTAGACGAGATGTGGCAATTTGGCTAGGGGGTGAAGGGGCGCAGCAAAGAACCTTTAGCACTGCCTACAGTGTACCACACAAGGAACGCTTTACGTGGTTCCCTCTGAGAGGGGTTTCATCTTGGTACTGAGTGTTGATGCCATACATTTCTCATATAATGTATCAACCGTCTTCGCCTCACGATAATAATTAGAACATATACCTCCCTTCCCCAAAATACTTGTTTACAGTATCTTTGTACCTTTAATCTGTCTCTTTCCTTAAAATCGCCTTTCTACTCACTATATTCTTTTTTGATGTAAGCTTTTCAAGCATTATCAAAAGAATCTTTTTCCTCCTTCAAGCAACAACCTGTCATATACCATCAACCACTCCTTTTATTAAATTTTTCCTCCTTGTCCACCTACAGTATCTATTTACAAGCTCCCACTTATTCTACATCCTTGACCTTATCTCTCTCTTCATTCCACTCTTTAGTAATCTTACTAATTCAAACAGAATATGTCTTGGTATTCACTGTTATATTTACAGCATTTTCCTCGAAGCGACTCTTAATTCCCATTTCTTTCCCTTGAAAAAAAAAAAAACATACAACTTCCAGTAGTTTCATTTTCCTATTAACAGGCCTTAAAAGCATACCAAACTTCCTCGGCACATTCTTAAAATAATGAATCAAGATATCGATATTTGGAAACCTAGAACTCTTGAAAATTAAGTAACTTCTGGGAACACTTCAACAAGATTGCTCTTCCAGATACATCTAGTCTTATCTCTCTGCAGCTACCAATCATTCTATCAGATAGTGTGTTGCCTATTATGCCATTCAGATTATCATCATCGTCATCAATACTATTATCTATATTCAAAATGGGCAAATATTCATGTGAAATAAACCTAACGTCATAACCAGCAAAGAGTTTCCAAACCAGGGTCCACATATGTTAAAAAAAGGAAAAAAGATATGCGCTACAACATACAGAGAACACGCGAAACCAATAAACACATACATCAACGTGGGCTACATAAGCAGTACAATAAGGCAATGGTATGTGGCAACTGACAAAAGCATTACAATATCTTAGAGTTCAGGATCAGCAAAGATAATACTGCAAGGGAAAAGAACAGTTCCACAGAGTTTCCCTGAAGAGAATAAAGGGTTACACTGAAGAGAGTGAACGGTTACACTAAAGAGAATGAAGGGTTACACTACACAGAAGAATGAAGGGTTTCACTGAGGAGAATGAAGGGTTACACTAAAGAGAATGAAGGGTTGCACTGAATAGAATGTAGGGTACACTGAAGAGAATGAAGGGTTACACTGAAGAAAATGAAGGGTAAAACTGAAGAGAATGAAGGGTTACACTAGGCAGAATAAAGGGTTCCACTGAGGAGAATGAATGGTTACACCAAAGAGAATGAATGGTTACAATGAAGAGAATGGAGGGTTACAGTGAAGAGAGTGAAAGGTTACACTGAATAAAATGAAGGATCACACTGAAGAAAATGAAGGTTACACTGAAGCAAAATGAAGGGTAAAACTGAAGGGAATGAAGGGTTGCAGTGAAGAGAACGAAGGGTCACACTGAAGAGAATGAAGGGTTACACTGGAGAAAAAGAAGGGTTATGCTGAAGAGAATGAAGGGCTACACTGAAGACAATGAAGGGTTACAGTGAAAAGATTTAAGGGTTACGCTGGACAGAATGAGAGGTTCCTCTGGTACTGGGTTGCATGACAAAACAGTAACTTGAGAGTATGGCTGCTGATGCTCAGCACAAACAAGATAAGAATTCGAACTCGAAAACATTCTGCATTACTCTCACTCTTCTTGCCAGACCAAACCGTTTAACGTAGGTTACATTCTTCCATGTACCCTATGCCCTATAACATACTGTGTCTATATAGAGCCAAATATACAAGTAATCACAACACAAGCACGGTGACCGCCCTATAGTCCGAAGGTCCGATAGTCCGACGGACTGTAATCAGCCCCCACCCCTCCATAGCTAATACGGCAAAATTGTAACCAGTAAACACCCATAAAAATACCAACATAGCGTACCCTATTGTTATGTATACAGTACGACTGAATATCTGACTAGCTTACATATTCTCTCTCTCTCTCTCTCTCTCTCTCTCTCACACACACACACACACACATGTATATTTCTAGTACTGTAATTTTAAGCATATCACTGATATATTAAAACATTATTGTTATTTACGCTGCATAATATTTATACTAAATAAATGTCAAAACACCTCATAGTTACTTGAAGTTAGGCAATCTAACGGAGTACCGCAGTTATACGAAACTAACGATACGAAACTAACGAAAGTCTTTCATACTGATTAGCCTATAAAGCCTTTCTTCCTTACCTATACCTCTTAACCACATACAACTATGCTACCGATACTGCCATTTGTCAACAAATATAAACGACAGCAATATTGTTATTCAAGTGGTCCGCTATTATCACACCGTGCAAAACACGTTAGTCAAACTGAATTTGTAAAAGCACCAGAGCTCTCTCTCTCTCTCTCTCTCTCTCTCTCTCTCTCTCTCTCTCTCTCTCTCTGCATATTACAGCTGCTGATTTTAAATCTACTATAGTTGTTTTAAAAAGTTAATACAAATAATAAAATACAAAGTACAATATTAGGCTATGTACAACTGATTAACTGCAATTCTCAGTTGGTGACTTAATATCATACCAATCCATAAAGATTACACTTTACAATTGCTGAAGCTAATTGCTTATTACAAGGGCAATATAAAACACTCTTTTGAATATTTATTTGCACGAAGACGATGATCGGTATGCATCAGGATTAGTATAGACCTGGGTATGCATTACCACTTTATATTCACTGACGTCAGACGATATTTAGTCAAAGCAACGATCAGCAAATCTTAATGACTACGCACAACGACAACGGTTGAAGCGTGATCATGCTATTAGGCCTAAGTAGTGATATATAAAAACTTGTTATGTATGCTTAGACATTACTATTTAAAAAAACGGTTTTGGTATATTGTTAACTTGGAAAATAGTTCCTGATAACTGTAACATACGGTAACTATAAATATAAAAAACTAGTCAAAGTTTTTCTTCAATTTTGTTATATTACCTACGTAATCGAAAAAGAGAACGTTACCAACAGCAAACCCCTACATATGATGTGCCTAACTCGGTCTCTTTAATATTCAATGAGTTTAACTTGGTTTTTTTTATATCAGATGAGTCTAATTTGTCTCTTATATCCGATGAGACTAACTTGGTCTCTTTTATATCTGATGCGTGTAACTTGGTCTTTTACAGTATATCTGATGAGTCTAGCTTGGTCTTTTATAGCTGATGAGTCTAGTTTGGTCTTTTATATCCGATGAGTCTAATTTGATCTATTTTGTATCCGATGAGTCTAACTTGGTCTCTTCTATATCTTATGAGTATAACTTTGTTATATGGGACCTGAGCAGATTTGCTCATAGACCGTGGGTTAAACTTGCACACTTGACCTTCACCTTATTAGGAGCACCATTAATCTCACTCACTTTATTAGGAGAAAAAGTGCGTCCCGCATTCCGGTAAATATCCTACCTCTCTTTAAAGAGACATAACAGAGAGATTGCGATCTCACGATTATTTTGGAGTGAGTGACAGAATTTCTTTGTTCCACTTATTACTTTACTTCATAATATAACAAATCTAAATTTTACAGTAAGATTTCTATGAGTTCTATTCCATCGTTCTAACTTTCAAACATTCAGAAAACCAAAATATACGATGAAAATGGTAATTTTAGACAAACTTGCCGCTTATTACACCACTCAAAACTTACAACATGGAAAACCATTGGTAAGGAAAATCTCTCCTTACCCCAAATCATGAATGAAGACAAGATTAAACAAAGAGATATAAAAAGTATCTAATGAACCTTTTTTATGCGCAGAGTTCTTTAGGTTATCTGTTTTCTTGCCGCTACTCCTTAAAACCCTGTTCCATTTCATGAATGAAAACTTTATTTCCTTTTCTTTTAAAAGCCTGAATACAGTACTATAATTATAATCGCGTATGCTGGGTGATTAATTGCTCTCCCACCCCTCCCGTTCCGCTGGCAAGCTATGGAATTCTTTTTCAACTTTGTTTTCCTTTACTCATACACTTCTCCCTTTGTATAGTATTGGGTCGCTTTCCACTTTTGGTGTCGCATCCCATTTTTTTTAACTGTTAGCAATGGCCTTGTTTTTGTTAACTATAAGGCACTTGTATTTAAACTTAATAACCTTCGGATTTCTTAAATGGCAGGCAGCAGACTTGTAGACAGTTTTTACAGTGACTTTTTCTGTTTAATCTTTATCACTGACACGCAACATTCCTGTCCTTGAAACCCAAAGATCATGCTACTCTAGTAGCGACTGTTCACTCTTCCCTAATAAATGAATCAGCCGTTCATCCTGACAGGGATACATAGCAGATTTATTTATGGTACTGTCTGTAAACTGACGCCACAAAAACTATCTTAATCAAATTTTCACACAAAATTCATTCAGTCTATAATGTATGTATTTTATACAATACACTTCCATACCCTACATCAATAAAAACTATTCATAATCTACTACCACGGTCTGTTGGCCCAGCGTTCGACTCTCCTACCCGGCTATTGAAGAATTAGAGGTATTTATTTCTGGTGATAGAAATTAATTTCTCGCCATAATGCGGTTCGGATCCCACAATAAGCTGTGGGTCCCGTTGCTAGGTAACCAGTTGGTTCTTAGCCACGTAAAATAAATCTAATCCTTCGAGCCAGCCCTAGGAGAGCTGTTAATCAGCTCAGTGGTCTGGTTAAACTAAGATATACTTAACTTTTTACTACCTGCATTCGACAGTCATATGCACAGCAAGTCGATATCAACTTAAACCTTTCTTGACAGCCAGGTGGTGAAAGTCGCAGTTATCATTGTTTCTAAACTAAACCATAGGCGAATCCTGGCTGCTGCAGGAGCCCATATTTATAATTCCCCTTGGGTGTAACTGTTAGTCATACATATTTAAGTGACTAAAACTTGTAATCAACTAAGTGTTACAATTCGCCAAACAACTGCTATGACCGAGATGGGTTGAAACCGATTATAAATACGGTACAGAGCCTGAATTGACATGTACACACACACACACACACACACACACATATATATATATATATATATATATATATATATATATATATATATATATATATATATATATATATATATACGATATATTTATAAAATCACAGTAGATGCACGTGACTTCAGCGTATAAGCGAATCCCACATTTTCCAGTGGGATTCGCTGACATATAAGATATGTGTGTATATATATATATATATATATATATATATATATATATATATATATATATATATATATATATATATATATATATATATACCACTGATTTTAAGAGGAACTTGTTGAAAACTTTAGTGACTAGGGCATTTCAGATTTGTTCCGATTATTTTAGCTTACATTTTGAATTTTCTTGTATCAAGGGTATTCTTTTTCATAATGGATTCGGGGCTAAATTTATTGACACATATACTGGTAAACAATTCCAGAAACTAATGAGTCCACGTCCCCCATAAGTGACAGCAAATAAAGCTACTATTTATTTTTCCTTGCCCTACGTGGGTAAAAGCAGTTTTTCCTTGAGAAACAGTTGCAATTTTGCCCTCAAGTCAGTCTCAGTCATATTCAGGCCTAAAAATATAGTACAAAAGTTTTTCAAGTTCAAAGACACGGTGCCCAAAGACCTACAGTCATCTGTAGTCTACAAGTATACATGTAGTTGCTGTGATGCAACTTATATTGGTAAATCAAAGCACCAGTTTCGGGTCCGTGCCTTTGAACATCTAGGCCGATCAATTAGAACAAACAGGTCACTTAACAAACAAACGTATAGTGCCATCGTGAGCATTCCCATCAGCATGACCATCCTCTGAGTATAGATTATTTTTCTATATCAGCCAGTCGGCCTAGTGATGTGGAGCTAACCACAACTGAAACATTATATACCATCAGAGAAAAACCATCACTGTAATAATGAACGGTCAGTTGAGTTGCTTTGTTTTTAATTTTGTCTCTCTCTTCTGTAACTATCTTTGTATTTGCCTTTTATTCCTCTCTTGATTCTTGCTTTTATAGGTTAAACGGTACTATTCACTTCTAATTCTTGGTAGTTAGTTCTGATGTATTTCATTTTATTTTATTTTAGTGAGTTTTTTTTTATTGTATTTATTTGTTATTTTTAGATGCCTAATAATGGAGTATGTTAGAACCTCAAAACTAGTCGCAATAAAGAATGTTTCCCCAAATACTGGTCTACCTATTCCTTATATATATATATATATATATATATATATATATATATATATATATATATATATATATATATATATATATATATATATATACAGTAGAACCCTGGTCCTCGACCATACCAGAACTCGACACAATCGGATTTCGAAGCGAAATGTTGAGTAAATTTTTGCGTCGGAGCTCGAACAACAAACCGGAATCCAACCTGATGAATGATATGATGTTTGTAAAAAAAAGAGTTTCGGTCAGCTGCTGCTGGTTGGCATTGTTGGTGGTGTTCTTCCCACTTGTATTTAAAAGCGTTTAAAGCCCACACATGCTGCTGCTGTTGTTTGGAGAAGTACACGCTTGTACAGGTATATCATCATTTTTTTGGCTTTCTGCACAGAATTTTCCTCCAGTCATGGTTCCCAATATGTTAGGGTATCATAATATTTATTGAAAGATGTTTTACAGTGATATATATATAATATATATATATACACTCATACATACATAAATAAATATATAATAAATATATATATATATATATATATATATATATATATATATATATATATATATATATATATATATATATATATATATATATATATATATATATATATATATATATATATATATATATATATATATATATATATATATATATATATATATATATATATATATATATATATATATATATATATATGAATGTCTTTCCTGTAATACTACAGTGTAATATGAAAATAAGAAGGCCCATAAAACACTATTTAAACGTTGAAACCATATATTTCAGGCACTTGTTTCTGTGCCCCTGTTCACTGGTAGAATATGGACAGGTGGAAAGTTACAATGGTATATATACAAAAACATGAAGGTGTGGCCTTGGGCCTCCGATGTTAAGGAGGTGGCGATTCTAAGAAGGAGGAGAATGACCAAATTCCCTAGTGGTTTTTGGCCTCATTAGCTCCCGTTTGGCGATGGATCTGGCGGTCGCGTTTCTTGGGTCATCTTCTTCAAGAGGGGTCTGAGGATTAAGGTGTCGATGGCGTCCGATTTCCAATGTCCTCCTGACAGGTTCATATTGTTGGTTTGATTGATGATAGCAGATTCCAGCATCTTTCTTTTGTACGGACAGCTACTCTTGAAAACCAACTCCGCCCCACTCCAGTTAATGACATGCCCTGTATTTCTAATATGTAGGGAAATTCCCGAACTCTCCGAAGCGTAACGTACTGATCTTTTGTGCTCAAGAGCGATCTACCTGTCTCGCCTACATAGATGTCATGACAATTACTACGGTATCTTGTAAACTCGGCTTCTTCCCTTTTGTTATTTAAGTATCGTTAACGAGCGAACTCCCGATGGATTTGGGATAATGGAAAATGAAAGGATTATTAGAACTGAGTTGCTCGGTGGCCTTTTGGATGTTTTCATCGTATGGAAGCTTTATTTTGTTGTTGAAATCTATTTGTCTGTTGTGAGTGGGACCTCTGTAGTATATTTTATTCGCTTTATTAATAGCCCTCTCGATAATGTGGTGGATAGAGCAGTTGCGTTAGGTGTTGGCGGATCGTGTTAAATTCTTGATCCAGGTACTCATTTGAACATATCCTAAGTCCTCTGAGGAATAGGTTGCACCCTACCATGATTTTTACGGAGACGTCGTGGTAGCTTAAGAAATGAATGTAGGAGACAGCGAAGGTGGGTTTTCTATATACTGTAAATGCATACCTGTTCTGTTTTCTTATGATCAGTACATCTAGGAACGGCAGTTTTCCGTCCTTTTCCCATTCTGTTTTAAATTTTATGGTCGGAACTAGCGAATTTAGCCTATTAAAAAATTCATTAAAGTCCCCCAGCTATTGTCCCAGAAAGTAAAGATATCATCTACGTATCTAAGCCAGATCATATTATGGGGTTTGATAGACGACAAAAGTTCTGTTTCGAAATATTCCATGTACAAGTTTGCTAGAAGGGGTGATAGGGACTTCCCATGCTACAGCCAAATTTTTGTTTGTAAAATTACCATTGAAAGAAAACACGTTGTTAGTTACACAGAGGTTGATAAGTTTTAAAGTTTTATCTATGCCAAGAGGAAAATGGTCTTCATATGGTTGTAACTTCCTCTCTAAGAAAGACAACACGTCGGCAATCAGGACTTTAGTAAATAATGAATCGACGTCTAGACTGAGCAGTTTGATGTTGTTTGAGGATGTTTAAACTATTAAATTTTTATGAAATCCTCTGCATGTTTGACGTGGGAGGATGAGAAGGTAATCCTAGAAAGGGTGATAACAAGTCTGCGAGCCATTTTGATAATTTGTACATGAAAGAGCCCCTGCTAGATATTATGGGGTGTAAAGGAATCCCATCTTTATGTGTTTTCGGGAGGCCGTAAAAATAGGGGAGAGAGTGGTTGATTACCTTGAATGTCTCTAGTACTTCTATGTCTTTTTTATTGCCCCTGTGGTTCTAACTGATTTGTTAAACTGAGCAGCAATATTTGTTGTAGGATCTTTCGTTAATTTGTCATAGGTCTCACATCGTTTAGAAGTTTCTTGAACTTTATTGATGTATGTCTCCTTGTCTAACAGAACTATTTTCCCGTCTTTGTCAGATTTTGTGATGATGATATCCCCCTTTTTCTTAAGCTAACTAATGCATTTTGGAATCTTTTCGGGAGCTTTTTTTTGTTATTTTGCTCCAAGACATTTTAAAATGCCTTTGAGACATGTTGCCTCTTTCTTGTCATAGTTGTTTTTTTGCAAAATGTTTATCAAAAGCAACTAGGAAATTAAGATTACTCTCGGGACCAGGTTTTAGAGTGAATGAAACTCCAAGATTTAAAACGGTCTGTTCTTCTGCAGTGAGGGGATGGAGAGAGATTCAGCACATTATTGGGAAGGCCAAGATTATTCCATACGCTGTTCCTAATCAGTCTTTTAATTTGTAGCACAAATTTCTGGAGTGGGACTCACTGTTTTTCAATAGCACCTGATAGCACAAAATATGAAAGATATCTGTACATACCATCATCCCTGCACTTCGCCTCATGTGCAGGGATGATGGTATGTACAGATATCTTTCATATTTTGTGCTATCAGGTGCTATTGAAAACAGTGAGTCCCACTCCAGAAATTTGTGCTACAAATTAAAAAGACTGATTAGGAACAGCGTATGGAATAATCTTGGCCTTCCCAATAATGTGCTGAATCTCTAACCATCCCCTCACTGCAGAAGAACAGACCGTTTTAAATCTTGGAGTTTCATCTGCTCTAAAACCTGGTCCTGAGAGTAATCTTAATTTCCTAGTTGCTTTTGATAAACATTTTGCAAAAACAACTATGACAAGAAAGAGGCATGTCTCAAAGGCATTTTGCTAAATGTCTTGGAGCAAAATAACAACAAAAATTCGCTCCTGAAAAGATTCCAAAATGCATTAGTTAGCTTAAGAAAAAGGGGGATATCATCATCACAAAATCTGACAAAGACGGGAAAATAGTTCTGTTAGACAAGGAGACATACATCAATAAAGTTCAAGAACTTCTAAACGATGCGGAGACCTATGACAAATTAACGAAAGATCCCACAACAAATATTGCTGCTCAGTTTAACAAATCAGTTAGAACCATAGGGGCAATAAAAAGACATAGAAGTACTAGAGACATTCAAGGTAATCAACCTCTCTCCCCTATTTTTACGGCCTCCTGAAAACACATAAAGATGGGATTCCTTTACGCCCCATAATATCTAGCAGGGCTCTTTCATGTACAAATTATCAAAATGGCTCGCAGACTTGTTATCACCCTTTCTAGAACCTTCCCATCCTCCCACGTCAAACATGCAGAGGATTTCATACAAAAATTTAATAGTTTAAACATCCCCTCAAACAACATCAAACTGCTCAGTCTAGACGTCGATTCATTATTTACTAAAGTCCTGATTGCCGACGTGTTGTCTTTTCTTAGAGAGGAAGTTACAACCATATGAAGACCATTTTCCTCTTGGCATAGATAAAACTTTAAAACTTATCAACCTCTGTGTAACTAACAACGTGTTTTCTTTTCAATGGTAATTTTTACAAACAAAAATTTGGCTGTAGCATGGAAGTCCCCTATCACCCTTCTAGCAAACTTGTACATGGAATATTTGAAACAGAACTTTGTCGTCTATCAAACCCCATAATATGATCTGGCTTAGATACGTAGATGATATCTTTACTTTCTGGGACAATAGCTGGGGACTTTAATGAATTTTTAATAGGCTAAATTCGCTAGTTCCGACCATAAAATTTAAAACAGAATGGGAAAAGGACGGAAAACTGCTGTTCCTAGATGTACTGATCATAAGAAAACAGAACAGGTATGCATTTACAATATATAGAAAACCCACCTTCGCTGTCTCCTACATTCATTTCTTAAGCTACCACGACGTCTCCGTAAAAATCATGGTAGGGTGCAACCTATTCCTCAGAGGACTTAGGATATGTTCAAATGAGTACCTGGATCAAGAATTTAACACGATCCGCCAACACCTAACGCAACTGCTCTATCCACCACACATTATCGAGAGGGCTATTAATAAAGCGAATAAAATATACTACAGAGGTCCCACTCACAACAGACAAATAGATTTCAACAACAAAATAAAGCTTCCATACGATGAAAACATCCAAAAGGCCACCGAGCAACTCAGTTCTAATAATCTTTTCATTTTCCATTATCCCAAATCCATCGGGAGTTCGCCGTTAACGATACTTAAATAACAAAAGGGAAGAAGCCGAGTTTACAAGATACCGTAGTAATTGTCATGACATCTATGTAGGCGAGACAGGTAGATCGCTCTCGCAAAGAATAACAGAGCACAAAAGATCAGTACGTTACGCTCGAGAGTTCGGGAATTTTCCTACATATTAGAAATACAGGGCATGTCATTAACTGGAGGGGCGGAGTTGGTTTTCAAGAGTAGCTGTCCGTACAAAAGAAAGATGCTGGAATCTGCTATCATCAATCAAACCAACAATATGAACCTGTCAGGAGGACATTGAAATCGGACGCCATCGACACCTTAATCCTCAGACCCTCTTGAAGAAGATGACCCAAGAAACGCGACCGCCAGATCCATCGCCAAACGGGAGCTAATGAGGCCAAAAACCACTAGGGAATTTGGTCATTCTCTCCTTCTTAAGAATCGCCACCTCCTTAACATCGAGGCCTAAGGCCACACCTTCATGTTTTTGTATATATACCATTGTAACTTTTCCACCTGTCCATATTCTACCAGTGAACAGAAATACAGGAACAAGTGTTTTATGGGCCTTCTTAATATATATATATATATGGTTTCAACGTTTAAATAGTGTTTTATATATATATTCTTATTTTATATATATATATATATATATATATATATATATATATATATATATATATATATATATATATATATATATATATATATATATATATATATATATATATATATATATATATATATATATATATATATATATACAGGGTATATATATATAAGTAACGCCCTTTGTTTAAGTGGAACAAAATTAAAGCCTTTTTGATTATCCTTTATTTTTTCGAACATGAATGTATTGCCACAGGTTAATAGATTAATATAATATATTGACAAAATTAATATAATGCTTATTCGGTTTAATAATGTTCAATACAAATGATATTTCGGCTTTGCACCCTTGGGATGTTAAATTCAGCTGATAACAATCTTGTGGTTTCAGCACCATTTTTATTGTTTTGATAGTACAATTGAATTGCTTTTACTCTCTGTTCCGTTGTTAATCTCATGGTTGTATAAAATATCTGAAAAAATGAAGATTTGGCAAATTAATTAAAGAAAATAATAAAGAAAATATACATTATAAGATATAAAACTAAAAAGGGCGTTACTTATGCCACATTATTAAACCGAATAAGCATTATATTAATTTTGTTAATATATCATATTAATCTGTAAAGTCACCAAGTCGGCGCCAGGATAGTGTTTCGGCGGCGCCATTAATTAAGTCTCCGCTGAGCTTGTTTTCTTTGGTGACTTCCCGTTTTCTTCAAGCTCAATTAGTCACGCCTAAAACGTGCCAGGTCACGCATTTTAATCAAGGCTTTAATTTTGTTCCACTTAAAGAGCGTTACTTATGCCGCACCCTGTATATACTGTATATATATATATGTGTATATACACACACACATACAGTAGAGCCCCGGTCCTCGAAGCTAATCCGTTCCAGAAGAAGCATTGAGAATCAATTTAGTCGAATTCTGAATCAATTTCTCCCATAAGAAATAACTGAAAATGGATTAATCCATTCCTGAACACCAGTCATTACCCCAACCTTGCCTTTTTATACAAAACATTACACAAATTACAATGAAATACGTTCAGAGTCAAATAACTTACTGTATCAGAAGCACTTTTTGCATTTTTAAATGCATACTGTATAAAAAAAATTGGCCTACGACCAATGTGGCTGTATTACCGATGGCAGACCGAGCGCCATAGGCTAGGCTAGGTAGCCTATAGGCACTACCAGAATGTACTGTAATGGGTACACACAAAAACTGTTGTTATTAATAATAACATTCAAAAACAAGCCTGATTATTACAGTAAATTAATAATACAGTATTTATAAGCCAAATTACTGTATGTCTGTTACCATAAAATTAAGAAAAACTTCCTAAGTTACGTTGGCACTTGGCAGCTTGTGGCATGAGCAGATGTAAACAAACCAAAGTGCCACCCTGGTGGCGTATCGTGGTGCTAATTACATAAACGTTTACATTCAGTATTTATGGTAAATTTCATACAAAGTCTACTGGAATAGTGTACAAAATCACTGTAAAACATCTTTCAATAAATATTATGATACCCTAACATATTGGGACCCATGATTGGATGAAAATTCAGTACAGAAAGCCAAAAAAATGATAAAGTACCTGTACAAACATGTACTTCTCCAAACAACAGCAGCAGCATGTATGGGCTTTAAACGCTTTTAAATACGTGTGGGAAGAACGCCAACTAGCGGCAGCTGACCGAACCTCTTTTTTTACAAAAATCATATGATTCATCGGGTCGGATTCCGGTTTGTTGTTTGAGCTCCGACGCAAAATTTCCTCGACATTTCGTGTCGAAATCCAATTATGTCGAATTCTGGTACAGTCTAGGACCAGGGATCTATTGTGTATATATATATATATATATATATATATATATATATATATATATATATATATATATATATATATATATATATATAAATGTTAAAATTTCCCAGGTCCTCCCCAAAGATTGCAAAACAATGGCAACTATTATAAACAAGTACAAAATGCGGTGAAGCTTCTTCGCCTCAACCGAGTTTTCTGTTCCGTGGTGGCCTCAGCCACACCCCATAAAACTCTTAGCCGTGACCCATGAAACTCAACTCAGTCACGGTCCGGTGGCGGCCTATGTTGTTGGTACTTATAGTGTTGCCAGAAGTACAATTATGGCTAAATTTAACCTTAAATAAAATAAAAACTACTGAGGCTAGCGGGCTGCAATTTGGTATATTTGATGATTGGAGAGTGAATGGTCAACATAACAATTTGCAGCTGTCTATTTTTAAGATCTGAGGGCAGACAGCACAATAATTTTATTCTACAGAAAACTAAAATGGCCTTTTTCACTGGAAGTTGGGATTATATTTGTTAGAATTTTTAAAAAATAGAGACCTTGACCAAAATAAGGATATCATAGGTCTAAGTAAATTTTTGCTAATGAGCTAAACTGAAAGTACAAGCAATGTCTACATTAACTGAGGGATAAATTTTTACAAATTGCCCAAAATTGATTTCAAGATAGAAAATCTTGAATTGTGATGGGTTTTAATATGACTCAAACTACTTTTGAGTGATTCTGTTGCAAATTATGGCAAATCTATGATATAAACTTCTAAAGTTCAAATGAATCACATCAAAAACTGCAATGGGATCCATGTTTATTCTTCGAAAACCCCAAGGAAAAAACAGATACAGCTTAACCTAATCTAATATAGGGTATTGTATCCTACTTGATTGCCAAGGCCCCTATAACCCAGTATATAGACTATGCCAGTGACACTGACAGGGGGCACACACTATCCTAACCAACCTTAACCTAACATATCTGTGGTTGGTTGACAGAAAATAGAGAATGCAATTTTCATCATGCACAGAGAAACGTGATGCCTAGATGAAAAGACGCTACAATCAACAAGATAGAGAGAACAAAGGGTCAATATATATATCACAATTTCTTGTCAAACAGATGAACTATACATTTTTCCAGATTATTATGTTGTGTTTTATGCATTTTTTACCATTACTGCTCATAAACTCATAAATGTAATAATTGTAGAGAACTTCAATGGGAAACCAAGGTTTTTTGAATGTAGAAAGGGCAGAATTGATCAAACATTAAGATGTGACTGGGAAATTCTTTGGATATATCCTAACCTTACATAACATAGTGCGCTAGGTCCTACCTTACCAACTCCACTAACCAGCCCACTTTGGTAGGAGCAAACTCCCAACCTAACCTCACCTCAATGGCTGGAAGCTATGAAGTAAAATACAAAGGTGCATACTACCCTATAACATGTGACTGAGGTTTTTTACATTCAATAAAGGTGCTGTATCAACTGTGAAAACAGATTACAAGTATTTTAGTTATAAGCATACAATCAGGATAAAACTGCTTTATATTTCTTATTAACTTTGATTGGCCTAGAATCGCTTTACATTTCTTCGTTTCTCCTGGAAATGTCTTAATACTTTCAAAGATATCTTCACTCCCAGTCAGAACTTTGAATAAAACTTTTAAGATGTTGCCGTTTCATTTTATAACTTCATTTCCATTTAAAAGTTTAATTTGAACTGTTTAAGAATTTTTCATTTGTCCTTGGCACCATGACTATAACTGGGGTTGAAAAGTCTGGAGGGGATGGAAAATGCTTACAAAGGCCTAAGTGACAGTATCTGGGAAAGTCACCTTTAAAACTTCTGAAGTTCACATTGGGTAAAAAGTTACCTATACCTGCCTATTATATTACAGAAAAAATCACTTAAGTGCATGCACCTAACAATTCCCAAACATCAAAACTAAAGAAACATATTTACTGTATGACAATTCGTAATCCTTATAATACTAGACCTAATTGCTTAAACTTATTATTCGCTTGTCTCATACTCCATAAGGCAAACACTCAAAAATCACAGTAAGAGTGCAGAAGGGTTGGAGGCATTAGTCCTATTTCATCATTGAAAATTGCTGAAAAGCTGATCAGAGACATGTTTCAGCATGGATGCATCTTAGCCTAACCTTCCTTTAACTTGACCTATTTTAGGATGGCATACCTAGCCTTGCTGGGAAGGGAGGAGATGGGGAGGAGAGCCTTTGCACAACTATTTCCTCAGTATTATCAAAACACCATCATTCTATACCAGTGGTTCTCAAACTTTTCCAAATAACAGAACCCTTTTGCTTTTGCTGGTACTCGGCGGAACCCCCTACAACCCCCTCGCCCAATATAGGTGGAAACGACCCCCCCTACATAAACACATACAGTACATGCAACTATATAAAAGTGCAGTGTAGTACACACTCAGCATCAAAATTCTTACTTTATTTAATGTGATGGGTGAGCTTGTTTCTGGGAACAGAGACCATCAAAATCTGGAACTATGTTTGTTAACTGCAGACGCTTATCAGGTGCTGCATCTGCATAAGATGTTTCAGTGCTCTTTTTGCTAATTCTGGTTACTCAGGCAATAGGTTTGCCCAGAAAGGAAGGAGAAAGTCCTTGTTGTATTTAATTTTCAAAGTAAGGTCAGTTGAAACATCAATTAGCTATTTTTTTTCAGTCACTGACAGATTCTGCTTCATCACATGATCTGGATCCATGAGTGGGTTGCATAGTCACGTCAGAGGGTCTGACTGCTTGGGAAAATACTCTTGTAGATTATCCTTTAATTGCTATAGGTACTGAATCATAGTCTCTTGTATTGTCAGCCAGTTCTAAGTTTTCATTCAGGAATGCATGGCAATTTGGCAAACACTGTCTGGTTTTTCTTTACACAACCAATCCAGAACTCAACCTTAAGAAGAAAGGACTCAATTTTGTCTTGAACATTCAAAATGTTGATACTAGAACTTTGTAATGATAAGCTCATTTAATTTAAAAAATATATCTGTAAGATAACTACCTCACATACCTAGACTTCATCAATGAACTTCAATCTCATTTCTCAATTCATACAAACATGAAAGAATTTTACTGTGAGGTAGCCAACGCACCTATGTATGTAGCAGCAGAGTTCTGTGAATGGACCCCATCTCCTGACAGTGAGTCAAACACTCAAGAATGAAGAGGTCTAGCCTTGATGAAATTTTCTACCTTGACTACTTCATTAAGTGTCTCTTTTGGATCACCTGGCATCTTTTCACAGCTAGTGCCTCTCTATGAAGGTGCAACGTTTCTTATGAGACCAATAACACCCTTTACTGGGCCTCTCATTGCCTTTGCACCATCAGTGCAGACAGCTATGCACAGGTCCAACCTATGATCATTTTTGGTGAAGAAAGTAGCCAAGATCTTAAATATGTCCTCTCCTCTTGTTGTCGTTTCGATAGCTTGGCACAACAGCAGATCTTCGTGCACAGACCAGCAACATTTGTAGATTCAAAGTTGAATGGTGAAACCCACAGGTCTTGTTTTTAAGTGATTTATTAACACTCACAATTTTCTGCCATCTCTTTGATTCAGCGTGATGACGTGTCATTTGACAAGGTTATAGTGTCAAGCATCTTGCTATGTTTCTCTCCTAACACACAGGAAATCACATCTTTCATGCATGGTTTCAGTAAAGATTCTACAATCGTATGAGCTTCACCGGCCAAGATCTTAAATATGTCCTCTCCTCTTGTTGTCGTTTCGATAGCTTGGCACAGCAGCAGATCTTCGTGCACAAACCAGCAACATTCGTAGATTCAAAGTTGAATGGTGAAACCTGCAGGTCTTGTTTTTATGTGATTTATTGACACTCACAATTTGCTGCCATCTCTTTGATTCAGTATGATACCGTGTCATTTGACAAGGTTATGGTGTCAAGAATCTTGCTATGTTTCACTCCTAACATACAGGAAATCACATCTTTCATGCATGGTTTCATTAAAGATTCTACAATCGTATGAGCTTCACCAGCCTTTGCAATGTGGTAACTTATGTGGTATGCGGCTTCAAATGCATTTCTATTGTCTTGGTAAGCAAATTTCTTGATGGATGCAATACCCCCTTTTAACTGATCTCGTTTTCTTATGAAATAGTCACTGTATTTGTTAAAGAGCTGTGGGTGCTTGGATTCACGGTGCCTTCTCAATTTTACATGATTCAAACTACTATTAGCCAACACTTGATTACATTCAACACATTGCCCGTCAGGAGCATGTTCATCTCCAACTGACATGAACTCAAATTTTATTTAACTCATCAAATTTGCGCTTTGAATATCCAGTACCTGATTTAGCTCTTGAATCTTGTGTCACCTTAGAAATTTAATTATACAGTGAACAACACAGGAGTGCCGCGAAACACATGCGTAATGATGACCAGCACAACAATACTGAGTATCGGGAGTGAGCAGATGGGTCTGGGATACGTACAAACTTCCAACGGACCTGTACACTTCACATACCGACTCAGTCTCTCTCTCTCTCTCTCTCTCTCTCTCTCTCTCTCTCTCTCTCTCTCTCTCTCTCTCTCAAATGCAAAATATTTCATCACTTTCATATTTCATTTTATCATTCTTGTTCTAATAAATATATAAATAAAACTATACTTTCATCAAATGCATACACAGACACACATATATACATACATATATATATATATATATATATATATATATATATATATATATATATATATATATATATATATATATAATATATAAAATTTATATAATTTTGTTAAAATTTATATAACAGAACCCTTGAAAGGTTTTCATGGAACCCTGGGGTTCTGCAGAACACAGTTTGAGAACCACTGTTCTATACTATTAATGAAATCTGTCTTGATGAGAAATTATCATATCTTAACTGTACAAAATGTTTTAAAAATCTTGGCAACTAGGCCTAGGCTATTGGCAGCTTTTAAATAAATACAAATTTGAGGTATGGACATTTTTACACTTTTGTGGCTGACGTCTGTCAGCTAGAATATGAATGGGAGCAAATGCAGTGAGGGATCATGGTTATTTTAGCTGGCATTTCTGTAGTACCTAGGCTATTTCAGAGGGAATGTGACCTAACCTGGCTTACCTCACCTTTACCTAAACTAACCTTGGACGCTGCCCTAACCTGGCCGGGGCACTACGTCCCCCCTGGACCGCCCCCCCCCCCAAAAAAAAAATTAAGCCATGACCTATCACTCTGCATTCAGCCATAAGAATGAAACAATCCACTTAGGCTATATCAATGTCCCTACAGCTGTGCCAGAATATCTCACTTACCCGTAATAAGGGATACGTATGTACAATCCTCTTTGTATCATCGACACTTTCTTGTTTTCTTAGCTCTGACATAGTAGAAAAATTTGACAAATAAGGAGAAAAGTTTGCGTTGCTAACGACGCCTTTGGTTGTCAAGTCTCCAGTCCACTCAGAAAGTAAACAAATGAAATGTCAAGGTCGCATTCTATTCACCCACAAACACGTTAGATCTGTGGTTGGGTCTGGATTTTGATTTACTATACCCATTTTCCATTTAACTAATCTAGTTACTTTAGAATGATTTATTGCATTGTTATTATTACATATAACATTTTCATGACTACCATCAGTAACATCACGTGATGATTGCCTCCCTATTAAGATTAAATTGAAAAATGGTTGACAAACGCATTTGTAACTAGTTAATAGAAGACACTAACTTGTACGTGAACTTTTTCTTTTTTTAAGTGATGTCTACCACTGTTTTAAATGCTTGCACCAGCCGTAGCATCAGCTATGTAATTGGTTCAGCTTGCTACATACAGTAATGCAATTACATAAATATAGATAAACTGCTCCATTGTCCATTGTTTTTCTTAAACGATCTGATGTTTTGTCAAAAATTGCCTTTTCATGGCACTGTTGCGTTTGGAAATCAAAGTAGAAAGGAATAATTATTTTATGGAAATATAAAGCAACAAAATGATAACTTCAAGTATGCTGTTTTAAGCACGGAAATCTGCTTTTGGACGATAGAATAAGGAATAATTATTATGTAACTCGAAGTTACGCGTAATGCTTGCTAATTGATCAATGATTTTTTAAACTCAAATATTAGCCCTCTCATCACTTTTTTGCCAAAACGACGAACTTTGTATATTTACCATATAAAAATCATCGGTTAATTCTAAGAATACAACCAAACGAAAGTTTAGCTATCCTTTACTTTATATTATTAAAGTTTAGCCTCCTTGGTCATATGTGCTGCATTTTTGCGCGAAGCTTTACAAATAAACATCTCACTATGTGAGGGTGTAATTTGTCCGCATCTATGACTACTAGTGAAGGCATGCTTGTCTGCCAAGAGAATAACAATCCCAAAATGGGTAAACTCTCTCTTCATGAGTTGATCCCCGTTGGGAGGTGCTCCTTTAAGTCACAGTCTATAAAGTGCTTATAGTATACCTTGTATATTTACTTTATATCTATTCTCTCTGGTGCCTTCTCAGTTGCTTGTCAAACTAGTACTTTACCT
Organism: Macrobrachium rosenbergii; assembly: GCF_040412425.1. Taxonomy (NCBI): domain Eukaryota; kingdom Metazoa; phylum Arthropoda; class Malacostraca; order Decapoda; family Palaemonidae; genus Macrobrachium; species Macrobrachium rosenbergii. Next base: position 48,515,161 of record NC_089743.1, read on the forward strand.
TGTTCCATTTGTGAATATCACCCAAGAAAAAATCCTTCGGCAATAATTATAGGTGTCTAGGAATGTAATTCAGTGGTTTCCTAAACATCTTTATAATGACAATAATTGAGAGTTGACTGACTAGTAATCTAGATGATGAAAAGAAGTGCCCATCTTCGTAGCCTACCGAAACTTAAGTGGTTACAGCAGCCCTTCGTCCTACAATAGTTTTGCAACCAATACTGTATGACTGATAAACTAAAGGGAGACAAATAAATGCAGAATTTCTTCTTGCCACACAATAGATAATTCTGCAAGTAGTTCCCACTATTTTCTCGCATAACAAGAGGTAAAATTGTGCTGTCTAATTTTAGTGCATCATATATTAACTTTCTTGGTAACTCTGGTTCGAAAACCACTAAGAAACTGGACTCAGTAATATATATCTTAATGTTTTTCCATAAATCTCTCACTTACTTTTATCTGATTATTTTGTCAACAGGCATCTTATCTTTCATACAGCTCGTTCACAGGACGTTATGTTTGAGAAGCTATCACCTGAATAGATAATCTTGTATGTTCCACTAAAAAAATAAATGTATAAAGGTAGGTTTAATTTTGGAACATATAAACAGTAGACTTTTGCTATTCAGGATGTTCTATACCATAACTATTGCTATTTGCATTGAACATTGATGTCCCTTAATGGAGTACAGTATGTTAAAATCCTCCACAACTAAATGTGGGCGCATATCATCGACACGAATTGGGTAAATTAGCCACAATGAAACTTGCCTCATTTTGTATACTGAAAAGAATGTATTGTATTCCTGTAAAGAAGCAGTTTTAAGCTGAAGTCTGGGAAATGGTGGTGGTAGTAATATTGATTTTGGCTTACAGGTATATGCCTCTTTGGTGGGTATATGGTACAGTAGTTACTAGTAAACCCTCAGGGCCTAAATGAATGAATCATGAAATTTATGCTTTAAAGCCAACCACTTGGGCACTTTCAACCATTCAGCACTTAGGGCAGTGAAAAGAGGGTTGGAGTGTTTGGACAGCAAGGTGAAGGAAATCAGAAAATAAAAGAGATATGACACGCTAGGTGAAACTATGAGGAACTCTATAGTTACACTAAGAGGTAATAGAGAGGTTGGACAAGAAAGAAAAAGTGCTAGTTGCTGAAGGGATGTTGCAAAATACCCTTTAGTAATGCCTACACTGAACCATGTTAGGTGTACTGACAGTGGTACCCCCTCACAGAGAGGATGGAGCCAAGACAGATTTCCCACTAGGTACTTGGGATCTGTCCATTGACTTATGGAAGACAATGAAGTTTTTTTTTTTTAAGTTGCTGTATTTGTTTCAGGTACATAACTGCTCTAGTCATTCATACTCATCATGGTACAGTTAAGGTACTTTGCAAGTCATTTGCATCTATTTTGTAATCATCTTCTGAAATGTATGTAATAACCATTTTAATGGAATAAAGAATTTTGACATTTTGACTTTTTTCCCTTTATTACCTCAAGACACGTTCTGATTGGTTTTTATGCCATGACTGTTCGTGGTAGTAATTTTGTCCTTTGTTTCTAGAAGACTAGTTAGTACAGTACATTGAATAAAGTACTCATTTCTATTGCTTTAAACTCACTGTGAATTATACAAAAAATAGTAGGTTCTTTAATCTAATTTTCTCAAGACAATTTAGACTTTAGGCACATCTCAGGAAAATAGATAATGACATACATATTCACTAAGGAATAATACAGAGATGTTTCAGGATATCTGGAAGGGCAGTAGTTACTAATACACCATTCCAGCAGTCACACATTCTATTCTTCCCGGTACTGAAAGCAAGCTTTGAGATGGAAGGCAAAAGAATTTGTAGATTCTTACATGCACCTCTTACCCCTAAATATATTGTAGTCCATCACTGGCCATCTTTTATTGTACACTTTTGCTTACTTCAAATAGAAGCTGACAAGGACAGCAGAGCACAGGTGGAAGGGGTGGTCATGAGCTTACTCAAGAGCTCAACCCATTACCTGGTCGCAAGTCCAGTTCTGTATGGATTTATGATTTCCTTTACAGATTTCTTTCTGCAATAATTTTAATGTTAATTTTTATTTCCTTGTATCTTCTCTTCATTTTAAGAGCATTATGAAACACTAAACACTACACAAAATTAAACCTATGATTCTTTGATTTAATAAAATTAGGCTATAAAGCCTGGCACTGGGGCACTTTCAGACAGTCAGTGGTTAAGACAATGGAAAGATGGAGTTGGAATGATTGGACAGCAAGACAGAGAGATCCAGAAATAAAGGAGAAATATTAAAAGGATCTAAAGGTTAAACTAGGAGAAAACCCCACAGGTGCACTTAATAAGTAATGGTTAAGAGGGGTTGGACATGAAAGGAACTGATTGGTTTAACATCTTTTCCTGGAGTGAAATTTACAAGGTCCTCTAACAACACTCAGCCCTCATTAACTTACAGAACCAATCTTTGCATCAACAGGCTTTTGCAGTATTGCTGGAAGTATAATTATTGTGATCATAACACCAAAAAAAAAAAATAAATAATTATTTTCAGTGACTAAGTAATAAGTCAGTCATTCCAAATTGGCCTAAACGTTCTCTTGCAAAACAAACTTTCCATAAATTATAAAAAAATGTTTAATTGTTAGATCACTGATAATTGTGCTGATAAAGTATAATCTTCTATGACCACACCAAAAGTAAACACTGGCAAACATCTGGAAGATCACCTAGTTTGTTCAGGTATGTTCCAATCCTTGCTTTGTAAAACCCAAAAGGTTCGTTTCTAAACTGCTTTAAAATATGAATTTACACAAATATACTTATGTGCAGCATTCTCTTTGGGGGCTTACCACTTATGTGTGCCCCGCACACTAAACACAGTGCCCCTTCAAGACCAGCCACATTGCTTCCCTTTACTTCTCAAGTGTCCCCTTTGCTTTCTTCATACATGCCTATCTAGGTTCTTCAACTTTAACTTTGCTTCTTCAAATTCAATAACAAATCCACTGGGCAAACCCTTCAAGTCAAGGAATGTTCATCTGTGGGTATGCAAATGCTAGCATATGCACAAGTCAATGGATATAAAAAGCCATGGTCTTTAACTATGCTGGCAAACTTACAAAACTTAAGCTTTTGACACTGAAAATCTTGATTAAACTCAACAATGAATCACTTCCACCAAGTTGCCAAATTTGAGATTTACCTGACATCCCACCTCCCACAATATTTAATGAATACTCTACTTAACATAATCAAAGTGCATTCTTAAGCAATATTATTATCAAAGCCCACATGAATGCAATAACAACATAACGTCCACGAACAGTCCAAAACTCTCCATTTGGCACTCATTAAATATTCTAGCATATGAATATCAACAGGGGATGGAAAGAAATAACATGTGTTCACTCTGTCATTTGTATTTCTTATAACAGCATACATACATTTCAAATATTATTACAAAGAAAAACCATTTCACTACCCTAGGCCTTACACACTAATATGTATATGGAAGATGCCTTTATCTGAAAAATAAGTGGGTGCGCTTTCACAAACATCACTATGAAAATTAGAAAAAGACAGAAGATTGATTTTTTTTTAGTTTTCATCATCCTACCTCTTTCCTCCGACACTTAAGCAAAATAATTCATAGAAGTGTTTGCATAATGGCACCCAATATGTATGTATATACTTGGACCCTTAAGAATGAGTTATGACAGTGAGATTACCTTCTTATCACACTATTATGGCACGCAAGTCATTCACAATTATTTCACAGCATGTCAAGTTCCTAAGAAGAGAGCATGAACAGTTTTCCAAGCAACAGCATTTTTCTCAGAACAAGGAAGGAGGCATCAGTTACTGGTAAAAGCACCATACCATTAGTTAAGTCAATGATACCCATTACATCAATTGTGATTTTTACGCAAATCCTACACAAGTGGCCTTCCTTGACCTTACTTGAATCAAAACTGTTAGTGGAAATGACACTATAATTGGCACTGAGGATTAATGGTTCAAAAAATATTCAATATAAATATTTGAAGTGAAAATGACAAGACTACGCAATTTAATTTCTTGGATAAAGTTACACATTGGATAAAAACAGCTTTCTAACAGACTACATTTGGTCCAATATCTTGTGAGCTGAAATTTACAATACAGTACTGCAACTACCATTTGTTTACTTTAGATACCACAGGTAATAATGAACTTTTAAAATAATTCTAAAACACAAGCGATATTGCAGAATTAAAAAGCATTAAAATTTTTCTATCATTCAAATCTGAATGAACTACAATGGGATGGTTACACCACCCAGTGGAACACTAAGTGACCCTATTAAAAACTACTTTTAAGTACACAGATATAAATAAATATGCTTTCTGGTCAGTCAAAAACCAAGATAAAACTTGTCATTCTGGAATGAAGTAAACACATTCTGAATGTACATTTGAAAATATTTCCACTATTGAAGGAACTGCTGGTAATTATTGTAATTCAACAAATAGTTCAAGCATTTCACCTAAGACTGTAATTAAATAACATTTAAATTATTTACCTGACAACAGTTCACAGTTCACAAAGCAGACAACCCATGGTGCATAGATATGAATACAATTTTGATGCTGGATAAGATGCTTTACACATTTTTTCATGTCAGCAGTTTCAATCATCCAAAATATGTGTATATCTCTACAGTATATTATTTGTATTTTTAAAATAATCTTTTCTCATGAGAATAAAGACTGTGAACATTACCCTCACGCTGTGCTGAAATTGTGCGTTTCTCAAACTTGAGCTCACCTGCGTACATCATGGATCTGTAAACAAACAACAACATCAAGACTGATGCTGAAGTAATCTTACAATCTACAAGAGTTATGGCATGTTGAAACTTAGGTTATGGAACAACCCGGACATTCTTGGACACCCTCCTGGGGTTATATATGAAGCGTTGGGAATGTTGTCAAGGATACAAAACAGGACTTATTTAATAATTAATGACACCCCATGAGGTACCTAGTCATGGCTAACATTGTGATATCAAACCTAAGTATAAATAATGTTTTGGTAACACTTGAAAACTAACAAGTCATGGTAAAGAGGAATGAATTTATCGACAGAATTCTAACATATTAAAATGTCCAATACTGCAACTGGCTGATGCAACAGAAATGGTAAACCAAACCATAAAATTACCTATGCATTTCCCTTCAAAATTAACAATACAGTATACAAATAGAACCAAGTAACGGAAATAGCAGGCAAACTATTAACATCAGAGGGCCTCCCAGATCTGTTCAAAGCAGAACAGCTTTAAAAAAATAACACAGGCTAGACTGACACTAAAAATCAGGTTCTCATAAACTTGTTGCAGCTTTATACGGGTCAAATTTATCAAACTGTAAATTTTTTAATATTTAATAAAATTGTAAAAAAGTCAACTGAATAAAATCTAATCAAATCAGAAAATGCCTCAATTATCTACAAGGCCAATCAGATCACAAACATCACAGCACCTTTACTGGGTACAAATAATAGGGGATAGGAATAACAACTTATAATCCCACAACAGGATAAAATATATAACACAAAAAAATTAAAAAGGAAAGTGAGATCAGCCATAAGTGCACTTTCAGAAAACACACTCCATAGCCATATTTTCCAATCAAATGCTGACTGTCTGCAGTATGTGCACCAACAACAATACCAAAATCAACTGATCATCAAAACGTAAGAGGAGTCAATGACTTTTAAGTATATTTTAAAACATGAAATAAAATGGTCAATGCAATACATGTGATCCAAGATAAAATATCCAATCATAACTTCTAAGCATACTTTGGGATGAGTTTTATGAGTTTGTGGTTACCTTAAGGCTTCTAATTTTTACACAGCATTTCAAAAATAATTATTTGACATAATGTCTAACTATCATTATTGAAATTCATGCACCTGCTTAAGCCAAAAATCTTTGGATTAAGTTATTAGTGTTAACATGAAACAGCCCAAGAATAATTATCTAGTGTAAATATCACATAATATGTACATATTGCATTTTCCTTTCTGAACATTTACAGCATTCTTCTCTGAGATATCATCCATATATATCCAAAACGTAGAATGCTCCATCTTGAGAACTTATCCCGAAAACAAAATAACCTCTAAAATGCTTGTGTGCCTAATAAATTTTGCACTGCACATCATAAAGTAATATCCAAATATGCAAAAAAGCTTACACAATGGTATGCTAATCTTTAACTAAAAGACCACTGAGATAAATTGCCATTCATATGCCACAACAACAATCACATCAATACCAGGTGAACAAGATGTGCATAAACTAAGACCACTTTATCATAAAATAACAAAGCAAAGAAAACAGCAGCCTCATACTCTGAACCCCTAAGTGAAATTAAATCCTGTGAGATACTATGTGCTGCATGCAAAACATACTCCTTTCCCTAAAATCAGCTTATTCCATTATAATCATTATTCCAGTCAAGGCATAGTTGTAACTGATAGGAAATCATAATACTGTACTGAAGATGGTATGACTAAAAACATCAAAATTATAAAAATATACAACTTGAATATATAAAAGCACAAAAAAACAACCACTCTATAAAGAACAGGCAAAAGCATCAACTTCCACCTATACTGTCAATAATACATAAAAGCCACAGGAGATAATTCACAATTGCATTACCATTTTCATAATATAAATAATGCCATATATTGACTGCTGCACCACAAGAATCATATACGTGAATGAAAACACTGCCACAAGCAACCTTTCCACTTCAAAAGACATGTGCTGCACTTTCTTGAAATCAATCCTGCAATCCCATTTGGCTGTCCTTTTAGAACTACATCTTGCTATCTCATTTGCTGTCTTGCAGATAGAAGATAAAAAAAAAAAACCTGATGAATTTGGTAACTTGCAGTTTGAATTGCTATGCAAAGCATCAAGGTCTCAGCAAAAACATATCACTGATAACATCAATAAGAGTTTAGTAATCTGGAACCAATGTTAACTTTTCAGTGCAAGATGATTCAGAGCTCCATCACATTAGGTTGCGTTGAGGGTCTAGCTAATAGAGACGCTTTTCATATGAGTGAAGACTATGCACGCCACCTTCTCTTTGCGCTGAGGTAGACCGTCTTTCAAGTTTCAACTCGCCGCTGTACAGCATGGCCCTGGTCAGTTGAAAGGGATTGTTTTTTAGCTGACCTGCACACAGGGGGTGATGATAATTCAACTTTATACTGGACACTTGAAAAAACTAAGAATTTTCAGTATTCCACCAAAGAACCTTTGCAATTCCCATGTTAAATATTAGTTGGCATTAGTATTTCAAGTAATGGTTGTCAAAACAATCAAAAGTATGGTATACTCATTGGATACATAAACTGCTTCCACTACCAAGGACTAAGAAGAAGAGAGCAATTGTGCCACGTGCAAGAGTTGAGGAATATCCTAAAAACCACGTGCAGCAGACAGAAGCTTCAGTTTTCACAAAGAGTGGCTACTACAAAAAGTACATGCAAAAAATTACTGTGCTGGCTGCTAATCAATAACTGTAAAAGCACAAAAAATACATGGATGCATGCATTAAACTTTCACATTACTTTTAACTAATTTCATTCTACCACAAAACACTTGCCACAGAGAGAGAGAGAGAGAGAGAGAGAGAGAGAGAGAGAGAGAGAGAGAGAGAGAGAGAGAGAGAGAGAGAGAGAGAGAGAGAGAGAGAGAGAGAGATTTTGTTAAAATATATCGTTAACACTTTCAAAGTTGAGACAATCTTCAATGTGAGTAGTATTAATATAACAGGATCATAAACAAAGCCACTAGATAATGATTACGTTTGGCGAACATGCCCAATTAATCTTTCACAACCTCACTTTGGCAATGTGGACTAAGGAAACCCCTGGAACGTGCTATGGCAGCTACCAGAAAACACATTTAATCACATACAGATGTACCTTCAACTATCGTATACTGTAACAGGAATTTATGACATCAGCATGTGACCTGACTTTAAGACATTCTTCTTTAAACCTAGAACTAACCCCATGCCCAAATAAAGTCACCACTATACAGACGCAGTGGTCTGATTAAACAGTAATTAAAAGAAAATAATCCTTTTATATGGCTAAAATGTTGGAATCAAACCATCCCTATACCAGTAGCCCATCCATAGGTACAGTAGTACTTTAAATGGATAAGCATTTATAAATAAAGTCAGTGTACTATGCAAAATTATTCCAAAACTACCCACTTATCCTACAAAGCAAACAAGAAAAAGTCAACATTTTGACTAATACAGAAAAACACAGTTCCATAACCACTGCATGAAAACATCAATACAAAAGGCATACTTCAACAATCTTCCTCGAAAAAGACTAAGCAGAACATAGTGGTGCTCTAAACCTGCTTAGCGTAAGCCTCTTAAATGTTGTTCAAATACATGGCTTGACACATGACAAACTTCCCTCCGCACAGAAGTTATCAAATAAATGAGCCAATTAAATTCTTTCCTTTGAAATTATAAAAAATAAACTCTAGATTCTGACGTATTTCTTTCAAAAAATTTATAGACAAAGAAAAGCCAAGAACTGCACTCAAGAAGCATTAAGCAAGCTCCAATCCTTCAAGGTGGAGAGTAGCACAATGGCAGCATATCTGATAAAACAAACATCTCATATATAACTGCCTATGGAAGAACTTTAAGAGACCCATTCAGAGATCAGAAGCAAATACCTTAAAGAAAAAACTTCTATAAAAACCTATGACTTCATGCTGCTCTGTATATGTATAAATACTCACAAAAATCTATTATATTTTACTAAACTTTTGCCTTCTTAAGCTTTTGTAACTCCAGGTTACACTTTTCTGGCAGAGAAGGTGATCCAACATACCCATGCTTCTGCAAGGGCCTACACCTAGTAGTAGGAAACCAAATACAGTACATGAATATGCACATATACAAACCATTTAAATAATAACACATAAATTCATCTCAACCATATTAAAGCATAGTGTAATCCTAAATCTCATATGTCAGGACCCAATCCAATTTATGAATTAGTGTGCCATAAAAATACGACACTGGCAGTTTACTTTACTTTGCATGCACAGGGCATGCATTCATTTTTCATAAACTTATTCCCAGCTTTTGAATCTGCAAATCTGAAACGTCACATCTCACAAAACTTCACTGCATGAAATTATGCCTAGGTTGTAAAATATGAATGAAATTGAAGTTCATTCAAAAAAATCTAACCAAAATCTGAGAGGTTTCCATTTCATTAAATTCTTACCTCTCAGTATCTTTTGAGTGTAAAGAAATCTTTCCAAGTTTGCTATGTGGTTTTACACTTGACTATATATTGCATAATGATAATAGTAAACAGTAAGAACAACATTTATGATAAATAACAATAACATTCCTTTTCAGTTATCATAAAAATGAGCATGAAAAGCAATTTTATCCCACAGTCTCAGAGTTATATAACCAAGGGCATCAGAAAAGGAGTTTTGCCCAAGGCAGAATTCAGCCTTGAGAAGTCATTGCCAAAACAAGGTTATGGTTAGGCCTACAATCTTGAAAACAATCAGGCACCACTGACCAACCACTCTCTTATTCCTTTTGATTTAGTTATCACTTATCTTGCTGAATTCACTATCAGATAATACATCTCAATCATAGTTGTCTGCAGTGAGCAAATAATCACTGCTTGCAAGATCAAATTGATTATGGATGGTGTAAGAAAAAATTCACATGGAAGATAAGGAGAAAAGGAAAAAATTCAGGCTGATATATTCACTCTACGAATGCTATGTGTGAGACCAATATCAAAATAGCCATAGTAATTTATGATGTTCCTGGCCAAACAACCTTATGCTGGAAGATCACTTGTTCGTATATTATTTTTACTACGCTTTGCTTAGTTACAAGGTTAGGGTGTAAAGACAGTGCGGGTTCCCTATTTTCAACTTATAAAGAGATCCTCTACTACCAAAAATACAGTAATGGGTCCATTACCAACTAGTAATCAAGAAGTTGCACATTTAAAGCAGTTTCACCATCACTTCATTAACAAGGATTTTTGGCTTTGCACAAGTATTGGTAATAACAAGAAATATCTAAGCCAGTCAATGCACTAGCTTCAAAATTGGTCCTGAGTAACAACTTGGACCAGGAAAAAAAAGTCACTACCAAAAGTAGAATTCCGTAGCAAGAAATTTAAACTTGCCCCTGTGGAATTAAAGAAAACATCAGGAATTGCCAAGTCTGTAATAGACAAGAGCATCTCAATACTGCATACTGAAGATACTGGAAAAGCATGTCTAATGTAGTAAAGTAATGCCAAAGAGATGCATGACAAGTCATCCACTACACCTATTGCCATTGCAGGGCAATTGCCTGTGTTGTCTATGACAGCTCATTTTAAGAAACTGACTCCCCTGCTACTTTAAATAATACCTGCATAAATATAGAATTAGACATCCCCAGTGAGATTTTTCACCAGCTTCAAAATGTACAATGGACAATTACATAAAACAAGAGAAAACACCTCTTCTTTACGTCCCCTTACATATGACCTATAACTTCCCAATCCAACAAAGTGCAATTTACTCATTACTATCATTTAAAAAACGAGAAATACGGTTTTCATATGCATCAGAATCACAAAATTATGTTAAAAACACACAACATACATAAAATACATAAATTGAGTAATTCCCCCCCACTTGATTATATGTTACTCACATAATAAAAGCATGAATATCGATACAGCACACCAATTACATCTCTTAGATGACCATTATTCACACAAGTATAGTATAGCAGTTGAAAGGGTACAGAGGGCTTGTACCTGTATAAGGATATTCTAATTTTTATGGAAACTAGCAGGGCTTTACCATGATCATAAATCAGTTAACAGGACAAGTGTCACATTTCTAGACTCCTATAAAGGTTGCCCAAAGGATTTGTTCTTGAATTGGATGTATATACTGAAGCATGGTACAGTTAAATGACATGGTCAGCTAGGTAGGACAAGACCAACAAGACCAAATGGATCAGATTTAAAGTAAAAGGCAGCATGTAATGCAGCTGGGGTTCTTTTTAGTGGTACCCTACTTTCCTAGAAGGAATGGTAATAAAATATTACGTATAATTCTTACAAAAGTTTAATTGAACACCAATGAAAAAAGTTTTGTCACTGAATTAACATTACTAACACGTATAATCAACGTATTCCAGGCACTAAAGAACAAATAAATGAGTCAGGGGAACAAAACCCATTGCATGGTAACAGTTATTCCTCAGATTTGCAATAATAATAAAGTGAATAGCCTGCCTTTACAGCATCCTAACGACGTCTTTGCTGCAGAAGAGTAGCCCATGAATTATTTTCTAACATGGTAGAAAAGAGCTGGAGCTCATTCATAATAAATCACTTTACTGTGCCACCTTTCTATTAAAAAAAATATTAAAAGATGACCCTCAAGAGATGGTCACAACACTTCTCAAGCAGAAACAATATACCCACCACCCTACAAAGAATTGGCTCAGACTGGGCAAACTTTAAGGTTAGCCAGTTTAACAAAAAAACACATCAATGGAAAGAGAAAGATATGCAAATTCTAAAAATTTTTCCCTACCTTTCACGGGAAGTTGAAAGTGGCTATTTACAACCCTGTGTGGGGACTCTTTTACAAGACCCTAGTAAAAATATGTTAATTTTACCAAGTTATATAAGTTTTTTCTAATTTATTTTATTTTGTAAAATTATAATTACAGCTCACACAGTATCATAATAGATAAGAACTAAAATCAGTAACAAAGTCTGAGCACTGTACATTTGTTGTAAAATATTTACAAGATTTATTGAGATGGGGAGAAGCCACAACTTTTTGTAAAGTACACATGTATTTTCTAACACTTCTTTGCAAAACTACATTTACAGCTGGATTACCATTATAAAAGATATGAACCAACACCAACAGCAATCCCTGAGTATATTTATGAGCAAATAAATAAAAAGACGTCCTGGAGCTGCAGAGAGGCAGTACATTCCCCTTTGAAATCTCAAGGCATATTGATCAATGTCTCCCACGCTGAGCTATTATACCGTAGTTGCCATAAGTCATTTTATGGCCCACTGAAGTGCTATGAACATTTTTCCCGCTAATTTTGTCCAAACCGAATGGCGCATAATATTAATACTCATATGAGTTATCCCGTCCATCACTCAAAACCTGTTATAGGTACTCATGTGATGATTCCCATCCATTAAGGGTTAACAGATGTGAAACTCTTGCACGACGTGCAAGTACAAGCATTTCACACTGTTAAAATATTAAGCAGTTTAACCAGACCACTGAGCTAATTTACTGAGCTTTCTCATGGCTGGCCCTAATTATTTGTCTTTATCTATAATAAAGTTTAGAATTTATCAAATTACAGCTTTTTATAAACTTTTCCAATGCTTAGAAAACAATGGAGACTGGTATGATTTCTCTAAAAGATTTGTTTCTAAAATTTGGCATTCATTGTCAATTATATTTGGGCCAATCACCCAAAAACTGTCTAACTGCTATGTATTACTTAAAATTCTGTACACATATGGATTGGATCATGTGGGCTATCCAAGGGTCAAACAAGAGTGACCAATTTTAAGACGAGTCAAAATTACTTGGGTACCATTCCTCTTGATATGGTGAATTCCATATGTCAACACTGGGATTAAACTGTTTTAATTTGTTACCATGAGATTCACTTCACAATTATACTCAGTGATTATAATGGGTTTCATGTTATGTAATCTTGTCACAACAGTAGCTCCGTAGGCTGATAAAGCTGTGGGATGTCATTATAAACTTGACAAAATACTAATCAAGTATTTTAACACCTACTGACTTCAACTGAAGCCATATGTATGAGGAGGACACCATCAACATCATACTGTTTTATTGCAAGAAAACCTGCACTCAAATCCTTGGCTTGCAAGTTTCCATTATCCTTAATCCAACCGCCAAACAGTCCTGCTACAACTTTAATTATTTCTACTAAGTCCACATGGCTGGCTGTTTTGTAATATACAGTACGAATTTGTTGCATAGTCCTTAAATTTCATAATTCATAATAATTGCAGTACCATTACAATGAATAGTTTCCTAACTAGTTTCTAGTAGTTTTTATCTTATTAAATCAGAAATAAATCCAACATTCAACGAAAAATATGAAGGCAGAATGAAGCATGCCCAAGTTTCAAAATATCCAGCATGATGTTGTGTAAACTGAAGAGAAGAAAAATGCATACAACTTGATCATATAAATATCAATCAAGACATAGAACCTAAATCCACATACACAAAAATGAAATGTTGAATCTTGACTAGAGTGGGATTAGAGAGAGTGAGAATTACTTGGGAGTGATTAGAATAGGGAACAACACAGGCCCTGAACTCCACACTGTAACTCATAAATAAAAAAAACCACATGAATTTATGATAGGAAAGTAACAAACTCAGTTTGATGGGAGTATAGAACATGCAGTCTCCTACCTAGAACCCAATTATAACTAACTGAAAATAATTTAATACTATGACAGAATTCAACCAGGCTGATTTAAAAGTCTGACACATCTACTACAACTATCTCCTGAAACAGATAAAGAAACAACTAAGCCCTCTTTACAGCAAAATGTTTTACCAAAGAACTGTTTGAGTGAAACTTCACAAGCATTTTTAAGTCATCCAGCTGATGTTAGATGTGGTTACTTTGCCAGAGCAATATCTTAAAATGAAAAATATCCAAATTTTCACCAAGACATGATTTTTGTGATTATATTAAAAAAAGAAAGAAAAGAAAAAAAATTTCTATTATAAACTGGATCTAGTTAGTTATAAATGATTTGTTTACCCAGACCTCTGAACTCTTTTAGGGTTCTTCTCGGGCTGGGATAAACTGGATCTAAAAGGCAGTAGGCTCAACCTCCAAAGTTGAGTGATAAGAGTACTTCTCTGTTCCTAAATTAATATCAACCTTACCAACAGCCAAACTGGGTCTATGAAGTTGAACAATCTTAGCTCCAATATTTCATACTTGCAAATGGTACCTTTAAACAAAGCCTCCCAGTTTGCATGTAAAAATTTAGTTCCTATAATAAACCAAAATAAATTAAGCAAGAAGCAACAAAATACCTACATGCCCTGAAAGGTTGTTTTTCACTTACCTCAACATTGAGCACGACTTGGATCCAATGTCTTGGCAACCATGTTGAATGCCACATATCAAGTAAGGTAAAAAGCGTAAAATGGATCCCTTGTCAACTATGGAACCACTGACTCCTTGAGCTACCTTTATGCCATCTCCTTCCCTGAAAACAGCAACCACATTTTAAGTGAGAAAATCATTCAATTACCAAAAAACATAGGTAACCTACATGCAGGACTTGCAAAACTTCAGTCACTCTGAGTCATAAACAAAGCATTCAATATAAACCATTATTTTCAGATTACAATATAGCTTAAATGATATGTACAAAACAGCTGATTCAACCTACTTTAGTTGGATACAGCAACTAGCACAAGCAATTTCTTACTAAACTGTAATGCTCCCATACAAATGTGGCATTTAAACTCACTTAAAATAATCTAAAATTATATAGGTATATGAAAATCATCTGACTGGCAAAACATCTGATCCACATTCCCACTATGAGGCTAAACATCCAATCAGAAAGCATCATACACCAATGAAATCTGTCAGTCAAGCGCCAACCCTGGTTTGGAAACAAGAAGCATCCCCAAGGAATTCATGTTCCTTGTAACAAAAGCTGCATTACAAATGAAGTGGCTTAATCTCAGTTCTCTTCCAGTTAACAAAAACCACTTCCCTTGTGATTGCCAAGTCTCCTGAATGATATAATACATTGTTTCAACAATAGAGCTGCTTATCTCCTCCCATAAAAATTGCACACAAACTATCGCAAACATTGCTCTGACATAGTTCTGAATAACTACCAAAGAGAATCTATGTATTCCTTTTCTCCTTCTGCCCTCCTACTTTCAATATTAATGAAAACTTTCAGGGGCACGCCGACCGCCGAATTTCGAGGAATTGTCAAATTTCAGTTATTAAGTTTTGAATTGTTTTCTGTCTAAATAAACATATCCTGACGCGATAATACTAAAAATAAATTTTTTCGATTGGTTTATTGACAATTTCATTCATTGCTTGTATGACACCGTGAACCACAAATTATAAAGACGACTTGTAAAAAACATCTGTATGGATAATTCAGGTTAGGATCAAGTAAGCTGTACACTGTTCTGGACTGTTTTATGTGTAAATAAACATACAGGTACCTAGAAATGACATTGCTAAAAAATAATAGTTTAGACTGGTTCATGGACAATTTTGTTTATTGCTTGTATGGCACTGTGAACGACAAATTGTATAAAACGTAAAAGTGTCTACGAATGATCCTGGATAGGATCAAGTTTGAGTTATTCCCTGTTTTGGACTGTTTTATGTGTAAATAATTTATCTTGAAATGTTATTGCTAAAAAAAAAAATGTTTTGGTTCATGGACGATTTTGTTCATTGCTTGTATGGCACTGTGAATGACAAATTGTAAAAAAAAAAAGCATGTAAAATGAGTGAAAAAATTTATTCAAAAATAATTGTCACCCACTAAAATATCCCATTCTCTCTACAGGCCTCGTCAGAGAAAACAGGTTATAATGATATACAGATAACTTGCTCTTAATGTCCATTTTCTCTCAGGATTTTTCAGTCCAAAAATATTTTTCTTTTGCTGTTTTCTCGAAACTTACTTTTTTCAAAACAAAATGTTTTTTACACAGTATAAATACGTATCTTTATTTTGTAGCTGGGAAAATCACTTTTCTGTGCAAGTTTTAATTTTGCATATTAATTTTGAAAAGTGACATCATGATTTTTTTCAATTGCAAAACAAATTTCTAAATTTCCCTACAAGAGAATTTTCATTATTACTTGTAAAATGAGTGGTAAAAATTTGAAGCAAATCCTGTTTCTCATTTGGTAGAACTCTATAATGGGGCCTCATGGCGTCAGCACTTCCCTTAAGCCCAATAAAACTATTGCAAAATTAATGGCATGATATATTTACTTAATACTACAGGTCACCTTCCTTCCCATTCAACACTTTCACTCTGGCTCTAAGCAGCCCATGCTTTGAGTTGAGAGAATGATAGTCCTGCCATACATCAGGTGCATAAAATCCTACATGGCTTCCAAGCAGATTGAGCATCAGACACAAAGGGGCCAAAATATTTGAACCAAAATGAGACGACATTGACCATAACTGTTGCTTAATGGTTATTTGTTACTATCTGTAAACTCCAAGAGCCCCAAAATACAACCAAATATAAACACTGATCTAATTGTTTGGACCTGGAAAGCCAAAACCCCTGCATATAAAAATCAATTAAAAAGCAGGAAGATGGTGATGCCTATCAATTTAAACAAATAACAATTACAAGCCAAAGTACATCCTAACCAAACCTCCACAGTAACCTAACAATTTTAACCTTCCAAACCACATACTGCATTACTTAAATGTTACTGTGTATAAATAAAATGCAAATATTAATACTGAGAATCAATTAGGGCTTCACTAACTTCATGGTAAAAGCAAAGTGCTAACAAGATTGTGATGAAAATTGAATAAATCAGTGCAGGACAGTGATATACACTCAACATACAATACTGTGCAAGAATAACCCCAAACAAACTGTGAGAGGCTACTGTGCTCTAGGGTGCTAGGATATATGCAATATCCTTATCTCAAAATGCAAAACAGGTAATTAAGCAACAGCATCTACAAGATATCTCAAAATAGCCCAAGCAA
Source organism: Macrobrachium rosenbergii (assembly GCF_040412425.1). Taxonomy (NCBI): domain Eukaryota; kingdom Metazoa; phylum Arthropoda; class Malacostraca; order Decapoda; family Palaemonidae; genus Macrobrachium; species Macrobrachium rosenbergii. The sequence goes on from NC_089743.1 coordinate 48,532,106, forward strand.
TTTTCACTTAACCCAATATGTTTGTCTCAGCTCAAGAGGTCAATTGTATAAGAATGAGACAGAGCTTGTTCACAGATGAAGCAGTCTGTCCAAAGTCAGTAACACCAAGTACCCAAAATGGCCTGGACATCACAACCTAAGAATACCTTAACCTACAAGACCATCTTTTATGACCACAGCCAAGGCTCATTTAGAGGATAGAATCAACTGTGCTTGAGTGATGAGCAGTTGCCATTTCTCTAAGTTTAAAAATGATCTCTACAGAAAATTTATTTCCAATACAGAAAACTGCAACTCCCTTTAGTAACCAGCCCAACTTACTGATAAATTCATAACATTTACCAACTTTCACTAGAACTGATAATGCATGACCTTTGTCCAGCATGTCAGTTCATCATCCTTCCTATCAGTGACTAAAATTCTACTACAGTGTACTGTATAAAGAGGATATTACCAGATTCTACCTCCCTCTGATTGGCTTGGATTATGGTTTACCAATACACAAGGCCTTTGAGGTCTGCATCTTTAATTCTTCAAAATGGCCAGACTGCCAAATAATGCCCCTTTATATATACTGGGGATAACAATCAAGATTTGAAGTATCAAATATGCACACTCAAACATACTGTACTCTTAAACTGGCAATGGGACGTATACAAGGCTATCTACGAGACCGTTGATCTACAGGTCAGTCTTACCCCCCTAAATACATGATACAGTTTGGACTGTGGGCCACCATCGCAGGATTAGTTGAGCCCGTTGCCTTTTTGCATGCACAGCTGATCCTGCTAGGTGGGCCCCTGAACAGCACAAAGCAGGAGTTAGATAAAGGAAGTTAAATCATGGTCAACTCAAATCACATTAAGTGCAAGTCATAAAATGAAACAAGTAGAATGCTGAAAATCAGAAGTAATGACATAAACAAGATGGCCTTCATGTTGATAAAATGTACTGGTAATATTTCACATCAAAAATACTGACACACCATGAAAATTAATCATACCAAACTCACACTCCTAAGAGCAAACACTCTGGTAGGTAGATTTTGTAGTAATAAGCATTTTACTTTTTTCACTGTTCCATTTTCAAATCTTTTAATTTATATTTCAGTATACAATATTAGTTTTCTTCATAATGCAAAAAATCTGCAGACCTACAATGAGGAGATATTAACAAGGATCTCTCACAAAAGAAGTGTTGCAATTTACTCATTTCTTCTTTTTAAGCCATGTAGATCCATTAGCATATCACCTACATGTATTTAAGGCTATCTAGAAAATCAATGATCTACATATAAGTAACACCCGCATAACCACTAAGCACTTTCAGCCTGGATGCCTTTTTGCAGGAGTTAGATAAACAGTTAAATTACGGTCAACTCAAACATCAATATGAAGCATGGAAATTGCTGAAAATCTGAAGTAATGACATTAACGAGACAAACTTTTATTTATAACATCAAAAACAAACTGGTAATATCTAACAAGATAACATGCTTACTGACACCATGGAGTCAAATCACAGATATGCGAATGGATCATGACTGAAAAAGAATAAGGAGCAGTATTCCTTCTGCATGAATTATAAATAACAAATATACCATATGCTACGGTATAATACATAAAAATGGACAATCTGGAAATCACAATAAAAAAAAGGGGGGGGAAATGGTTATCACTACAGAATCCACCTAGCTGAGCAATATCAGCCAACATAACACCACTTTTACAAATAATTCAGAGACTGTACAATAAAAAAAATCAAAAGGATTGTCATAATGCTAAATTCATAAACAGATTTTGTATATATTTTCAATATAAGCTATTTCATGTATTTACAAATCTACAGAAAATGGCAGATCTATCTTTCACATAATCTTAACACTAAATTCAATACAATTTGTAAATAATTACATCCATAATAAATCATGACCTGTCATTGCCTGCTGATCTGTCGTAATATAAATAAATTTCACACACACACACACTACTCAAATGACAAAATATAAATGACACCATCAAATAGCTATTTTAAACCAATGAAATCATAAACAAGCAAGTTATTTAAACAGGTAAAACTCTGCAAAAATCTACTGTGATAACCCACTAAGCTTTAAATACTGTACACATCACAAAACTTTCTATCCACATGACTTTCATACAATAATTTTAGTAAGCAAATCTTTTATTAGTATCAGTAGCTGTTTACCAGGAAGAATATTGTTAGGGGACTTAAGGACACCATCCAATTCCAAACTCCTAAGTAGCAGTCTTCTGGAACTGAACCACCACTATTCAAGCCACAGACAACCTTCCTGAACCATGAAACTAACAGCAAAACATCATCCCCAAAACCAGTCATCCAGACTACAGCAACCATGTCCTCCTAAAAACATGGTAATATGCCCCTGATGACTGAGTACCTGGACTCTATCTCTTGCAAATTCAGCCACTCTATATGAACATGACACAAAGCTGTGTGTGACAGATTTTGGTCATCAAATACTGGATAAGATGGGCTTCTGGACATACTTGGAGGACATACACTGACTGGAGAATCTGAACAGAAACAAAAATAAGGAACAGATTCAATTATTCATGCACCCCTAGATCTCACAACAAAAGACAAAGTTGACAAGCAACCCAATGAGCCAATTTAATCAATAGATCAAAAATTCTCACAAGCATTCCATGAAGATACTCATAACCAAATTCTCACAAGCATTTTATGAAAGATACCCATAACCAGACTGTTAATCCTGACAAATGCATAAAGCACTACCTGAGGTACCAGAAGGCTAATGTCATGTTCTCGATTTACAAGGACTAGAACTGAAGTCAGATATACTTTTTGCAAGCTACTCAAGTGGAATATTTAACAAAGTTTTCTATTACAGGATGTTGAATAAATGTACATGAGCTGCAAAAACTCTGTACAAAAAGATTGGAAATTGCATATCATAAAATGCACACTACCTCAGCAAAACCTGTTTCTAGGCAAATGAGTAATTTCATAAACACCATATCAACCATACAAACAAGCTTATTTTTGTATCCTGAACATTCCAGGTTCATTAATCTCTTGTATGTCAAGCAAAGGGAATTCTCTATACATATTCCCTTGTAATCTTAAGTGTGTCTAATCACTACGGGGATAACATCATTGGACACTCGAGGGATGGGAATAGGTTCAAATTTCAGAGGTAATATTTTAGCCTGAACCATGACTTTGTGAGACGGCAAGATGCTCAAGCCCCTTGTTTGTTTTTGTATGCCTATATAATTCACTAGAAAAAGGAGAAAAAAAAAAAAAAAAAAAACTGATGTGTAAAGCAGGGCCCTGATATCAAGTGTCTCAGAATTAGTTAAAAAGGGCACAATTCCCAAATATCATAGCTTTCCTGTAGTTGTCACTTGTTTCTAAGGTATGTAAGTCAGAGCTGTAGAAGAGCTCTGGATATTATCCATAGTAATGTATATGTTAAAGAGTACATAATGTATACTATATAAAAATACATATATGAGAATGCATTTGTTTTGCACATTCTTGTTATAAAAAGGTATGATTTCTACTGTTTTGTCTATTCTCACCTTTTCTATTTTTGATAAATACATTCCAAGATATATAAACAGTAAAACAATAAAGCAATGAAAATGTTTCATCATTCTCATAACCAATTAAGTGAATTTGTAGTATTTTAACTATAAAAATGCTGTGCCTCACGAACATGAAGCCAAACATGTCTGTCAGTCATCCAGAGGTTAGATGGACTGGCTGGGTTCCCATTACATGTTGCTGAGCCACCACTACAAAACATGGCAATTACAATATGCCCTACATCTCAAACAGCCAAGATTAGATTGAGTGAAATGTTTTTCATAAACAAATCTGAAAGTTAACTTCTAAGCTAGGAATCTCTCACTGCTTAGGTAACAAAAAAAGTTATTAAAATAAATGGTTATGATAGGATAGGAACATGGTTTGGCTTTTTAAAGACAGCAATTGGTGATAAGAGGCATTACTGTTTTGGCTAGAGGTCTTAAACAAATGTTGGATAAACATCCTAAAGTGAATGCAAATGGCAGGTCATGATGGGTTGACAGGTCATAGCCTTCACTAGCTTGGTAGGCCATCACCAATTAACAAATTTTACACTTTTAACAAGAGCTGGGCTGTTTAGAGCAATGCAAGCTAATGAAAATGGTTATTGGTTGAGACATCTTTGAATCCAGAGGGAATATTTGTAAACTACCACCTATTCTCTTAACAATAACTAACTGCTGTATGACAAAATTTGAACATAAAATTTGTAAGATAAATGGGGTTGTTTAAAACACATTATATTTCAAGCAAAGGTAATAGTTGAATATATGGGAACGAATAGGGAAATATCATTTGTGACCTTTGTTAGTTCAACTTCATTCTAATCTAAGGAAGGTGTTCCTAACTGGGTGCTGAGCAAGAGCAAGGAGCAAAACAGGAGCTTTCTTACAAAAACACTAGCTTTTCCTCTTGTACAGACATTCTTTGTACATTCTGCTTACATAACCATAAACATCTTGCAAAGGGAGTTTCTCTGGAAACCTTAATGTGATTCTTTCTTATTTCCTTCTTTTGCAGATTTTCAGTTGATCTGCTGATTCCTTAAAAATTTTTTGACAGAGTACTTTCCTTCTAACATCTCTTAATCCTCTCATATTCGTTATAAAAAACCAATGTAAATGAACAATTTGTCTAAAATTTCCAAAATGGGCAAAACCTCAACTAGCAAAATGTAGACGATGCACTGCTAAAAAAAAAAATTATAGCAAACACAACAGATGAAAAGACGGACAACAACACAGCTGGATGCTGCCGACATAAAAGTTAACACACCGGCACCACACTATTCCTACTTAATACTTGAAAAATCCATCTAGTACTTCCAGATAAGGATATACTGTATGTAGTATACACTGGCACAAAATTGCGCCTTCTTGAGAATTTCTACAAATTGAAAACGAAATACATATATTACATTCATCACAAAGGATTGTCATTCTATACCTTCTCATACAGAACGAAAAGATGAACAACAGCAAGGAAATACCTACCCATGATAATATCTATCTGCTGCTGATCCTTGGGTATCTTTACGCTCCATGGCCTCAAGTGAACCCATACCTCTGTATTTCTTTAGCCTCACACCATTACTAAAGAAATATTCACCAGGTGCCTCTGATGTACCAGCTAACATAGAACCCATCATCACTGTTATGGATGAGAAAGGCAATCAGCTACTTTTGGTGACAGAAACAGTTCACAAAGGAAAAAAATTATGTCAGCAAATAATCTCTTTATCACCTCTCATCCAAAAACAAAACTTAGCACTGACATTACTAACCTGTTGATGCACCTAATGCTAAAGCCTTGATTATGTGTCCCACAGATGAAATTCCACCATCAGCCATCACAGGCACCCCAAATCTTCTGGCATATTCTGCAACCTACAGTGTGAGAACAATTTTCATGAATTTCTCCTGTCAACCACAAATGAAAGTTACGTTTTCAGTAGTTACAATATTGATGTCTCCCTACTGTAAGTGGTAAAATGAGATAAAAATTCAATCACGATACACTTGATTCCTTTCACTCACTTTGTATACAGCAGTGGCCTGAGGCCTTCCAACAGCCATAACTTCTTGAGTAATGCATATAGATCCAGAACCCATTCCAACACGTAAACCATCAACGCCAGCATCTATGAGATTTTTAGCCTGAGCAGCTGTTACAACTGAAATATTCATATGAAAGGATTATCATATGAGCAAGAAAATAAAAAAAACAATATCTCTCCATTATAACAGTTCAATTTTTCCATTGTAATAACTTTATAGCATTTTTCTACTAATACAGGAAAAACAAACAGAAAGTATAGTAACCATTTCCTCCAATGATCTGAAGCTCTGGATATGTGTTTTTGATATATCTGATGAGATTTATTTGATATATGGAGTTACCCTGCGATGAATCCTATCAAAAGAAATATGGTTCAGTAACCAATACCTAAAGTGTAACAACATTTACATTCATCAACAAAGACCAATATGGCAAATCTTAATTGAAGTATAATGGCCATGAAACTATAATCATACCCAACATCAGACTACTATAGCAGAATTTCAACATGTACAATATATGACACTTACTAAAACCACCACATCTGCACCAGCATTAACCAGTAGGTCTAGCCTGTGCTTGTCAGATTCTCTGGTACCAATTGCTGCACCAACCAATAACTGATTATTTGCATCATAAGAAGCATTTGGGAAATTACGAGATTTCTTAAGATCTGTACGTGCTATCAAGGCTACAAGTTCACCATTATCATTTGTGATTGGCAGTTTACCTGAAATATAGCAGACAATATCATGAGAAAAAACACAACTACAAATAGCTGTAATTAAAATTAGATAAATAATTCAATGGAGAATTAAAATGCATGTCATCAAATTTAATATCAGTAAGTGGTCACTGGGGATCTGAAAGGAGGGATACAAAGTGCATCAGCACATGTATGTCACTAGACAATGGAAAGGGATATAGAGATGGAACTGAAATGGTATGAAGTAAAAATGGAACCTGAAGCAAGGAAATCCTTCAAGCTCTGGCAGGATAGAGGCTACCAACATACTGAGATGTGAAACGAGGCTAAAGGCAGGTGGCAGCAGGATAAAGGTACAGTTGGGGAGAATGGAATCATAATCTCAACTCAACAAAGGAAAAAAATATTCATGATACCATAGTGGCTGAGCAATGATGAAGACATTAAAAGGGCCCTTGAGAAGATATGAAGCGGGAAGACATTAAAAGGGCCCTTGAGAAGATATGAAGCGGGAAGCCCCAGTACAGTGCACTGTCTGAGCATTGATGAAGAGATTAAATAGGCCCTATGGAAGATAAGGAGATATCCGACAGAACAGCAATCTGATGGACTTTGTGAAAGCAGAAGGCACTAGAAAGACTCATGAGTTAGGTGTTGCTAATGTACCATAGGTGATGACAGTGGCAGGTGCATCAGAAACATATGAGACAAATATTTAGAACCATGAAACATCAGCCATAAGCCCTTAGTTGTTGACCATAGCAAGGAAGGAAGCAACAATGGAGTGCAGAAAGGGAGGCCCCTGGGACCAGTTATATGTGGAGACCTTGGGTTAACAGCAGAGCAGGAAAAAGAGATTGTTGAAATGCTTAAAAGGTAGAAGAGTAGCATGGAGGAACTGAAAACCAAGTAATCAAACAAATTATTCTGATTACAAAGGAAACAAAAAACAGCAAGAAAGTGCTGTGGAAAAGGTTTGGCAGTTAATTAGTACTGCATATCTGATTTAACAGACAGTGTTACATGATACTATTGATTGCAAAATATGACTGGTATAAACAAATTTTCTATCCCCAAAATATATCAAATCAGCTCATGGGGGAGAGAGACCACGCTGTGGCATAAGGGAAATTCTTAGAAGTCTTGGATTAACAGCATACATTCTTAGAAGTCTTGGATTAGCAGCAAACATAAGTATCTCATTAACAGAGAAAACTTGTGCCAAAGGTCTTTCCTACTCTATGCAAAAGATGATATATGGGCACAAAGAAAAGGCTGATTTAAAAGTGACAAGGATTCCAAGAACACAGGCTTGAAGAAGTGGCAAAGAGATGTGTGGTCAAGCTGGAAAAATAGATGAGAAGGGATGATTAACAATTAATCAAATACGTTGTAGACATGAAAATAGCAAAGGACACAAGGTACACCCAGAAAACCAGATGTGAATTCTGACTGAAAAGTAAACAAAGTTGAGGAGTGGAGACAATTATACATCTAAACTCATACATAGGGAAGCTGACCTAAAATTGTTAACAATGGTGATATAGAACAATACCTTTCTTTGACCTCTGAAGAATTTCATTTGCTTTATCAAGGCTGACACCTGCAGGAGCTGTTACTAAATCGTCAAACGGGGTCATGATTTCAGACAAAAGCTTATCAGAATTAGGCTCCAAAAAATCAATATCTCGTGAGGTGACAATACCAAGTAATCTGCTTCCCATTTTACCATCTTCCGTAATAGGGATACCACCAAATCCATGTTTCTTTTTAACTTCAAAAACATCTACAACCTGCAAAAAAAAAAGTAAAAAAAAATTAATGCTCTTCCAGTAAGTACATTTAACCCTCAAATATTCCATGAGTAAGGCATACATGTTCGGGATTAGTTAATAAAAATGTCATATACAAACTTATCTCATACTTACTCGGTGATTGGGAGTGAGGCAAACTGGGTCACGAATAAACCCATGCTTGTATTTTTTAACCTTCATAAGCTCCGTTGCTTGAACTTCAGGCGAGCAATTATGGTGAATAATGCCAATACCGCCACACAACTGCAATAAAAAAAATCTTGATAACCTCCAGTTATAATTCATGCATTGCAATATACACTTTAATGGCAAATAGAAATGGTTTACATTCTTTTCACACCATGCATTGTATTTTCTTACCCCAATTTGTTAAAACAGGAAGCAAATAACTTACAGCCATTGCAATAGCCATTTCAGATTCTGTGACTGTGTCCATTGGCGAAGATACCAGGGGAGCTTTAAGACTGATCTTCTTAGTCAAGGCTGATGTTAAATCCTGGAATGAAAAAACTTTAAGTAACCGTCTGGTGCGCAAACTCCTTTACTTTTCCAAATCTGTTTTTGTGATTAGTAGCCTACTTTAACACTAAAAAAGATTACATATAAAATTATTCTGATATAACTATATATTGACATGCATTCAATAGTACTGCAAAATTTTATACCTAAGGGCACAATAATCTGGCAAGACAATATTAACAAGAGGTTAACCACTTACCACTTCTTCAGCAGTGAAGTCAATAAAACCCGGAAGAATGATGAAATCCCTGAGGAAGAGAAAAATGTGCACATGCTTTAGGACATAACATATTTCACTTGAACTGTTAATATGGAAATAAGAAATTAATTAAATAAAGTGAAGTTCAGTTTCATTCTCGCCACGCTGGAAAATATGAAAAATGCAAAATAAATTCAGAAATTCCACATTCTTAATTTCACACTAGGTATGCAGTCACCCTTTAGCCTAAGTAGCTCCATGGGCCAAGCACTGGGACCTATGAGGTCATTCAGCACTGAAAGGGAAATTAAGAGTAGAAGGTTTGAAACGTGGAACAGGAGGAAAACCTCACAGTTGCACTCTGAAACAAGTGACAGGAGTGTGTGGAAAGAAATAAGAAAGAATATGAATGGAGGCAAGCACAAGGAATGAAAGGGGTTGCAGCTAGGGGCCGAAGGGACACTGCAAAGAAACTAAGTAATGCCTACAGTGCACTGCATGGGGTGTACTGACAGCATTACTGCCCTATGGGGTTTTTCAGTGGTATAGCTTATTTACTTCCACTTTTCTCCCAAAACTCCAGTCCCATTGATCATAAGTTTAATCATGATGTTAAGTGAAACTAAAGATGGATCGCTATTTGCACTATTAGAGCACATTTAATCAGATGGGCCAAAAGGGACAACTTAGTAAGGCTGGCAATCTTGAGAAAGCAAAGAAAGTCTTATGTTTCCACCATTAGTGACAAAAGCTTCCATTCTAGACCTCGTTTCAAAAAGTGGAAAAAATCACTTAAGTTGTGGCTATATATATATATATACCTAAATAACCATCAATTTGCTCCATGTTAGGATGTCCTAGTTTTGCTGTGTGTGTCTAACCCAACTAAGCTGAATCCACAGTGATGATAAATATCAGTAAAGATGGAGAGACAATAAATATCTGGATAAAAGATATCAACAGAAAACATCAGTTTTTGCAAATATCCTTGAACACAGTCATAGCAATTTATGTATAAAAATTAATGGTAGTTAAACTGATCCCAAAATCAGGACTAGACTGAAATTTTTTTTTTTAATGAATGGGGATATCTATTCTGGCAATGAGGATGGTCCTACTATATGTAATAAAACGTTAAGAAAGTGGATAGAGGAGAAAAGTACACTCTAGAGCAAGTATTTGACTAAACAAAAATGGATAACTCTTGAAGATAATGACACATACACTCGCACAAATACAAGCAAAACAAGAGTCTGATGCAAAAATCAAGCCCAACACTTATCAGAAAAGAACCAAACATCTCAAATTCAGAGTCAAGAACCATCAACTTGTGTTTAGGGAAATATGACTGTGGGTTACAATTATTCTTCTTTGGAATACTTCAATTAATTTTTCATCTCCAAAATAAATACTTGGATAAGAAAAGAGCTGATATTTAGTTTTGCTTAAATCAGACAATGAGGTACCGAATATGATAATGACAATGTTTAGATTATATTATTATCTCCCAACAAACCTCACTGCTACAGCCTTCTTGATTAGGTATACTGTAGTTCAGCTTCATGGCAACCTGTGTCCACCTAGTATTAAATTCAAACCACACTAATACCATCCCTAATCAATACACAATGCTAGAATGAGATTATATATTGCACTAAAATTTCTTCACGGATTACCTTTCTTTACAATGCAATATTCAATAATACTAACTATTCCTTGATAAAAAAAAAAAAAAAAAAAAAAAATGGGGGGGAAGCAGATATCTACAACAAAGCAAGATTCAGTCTAGTCATTGAAATTCTGTCTTGGTACATCAACTGATCAAGTTCCTGTGGAAAAAATAATGCATCTAGCAGGTCATTATGTTTACTTCCACAAAAACAGCATCTATAATGAAAACCCCTAATATTCAACTTAATTCCAGTAACCTTGGGCAAACTATAAGAAAGGATTCAGTTGAGCCACCTAACTGTCTTCACACTATTCATGCACTTCAATATTTTGCTTTGAACATTTAAGGTCACATACTTATACTGCTGTACTTATATTTAACTAGGTTTTACACTGACAAACTCAACTAGGACATACTTCTGGACAATGATAAGCAACTGCACAGTGCGAAAAAAACAACAAACGTAAACTACCCTGATGTAAAATAACCTTTTTTTTCTTTGGTCACGTCACTCTACACCCACAACCATACAAATTTTCCCTTATCACAGAATAGAACTCTCCAGAAAAACTAATGCACTGCACTTTCAAATAAAGCGACCACTCATATTTATTTATCCTTAGTAACAGATCTCACACAAACAAAAACTCCACCAGTGTAGTGCAGGATAAAGTACTGTACAGTATAAATATTCAAGAGCACATGCTTGTTTTGCAATGCATACTAATCTCTACTCAATTACAGACTGCCCTTGAGGAATGAGTTAAAATGACCAGCACAAAACAAAGGCAAGCACAATAATCAAAAGCATACAACAACCTCTGGAGATTTAGGCTAAGCCCATGAGGTCCCTTCACACCTTTAAATAAAATTTTAAAATCAACATGCCATGTATTCAAGACAATTATGCTGACCAAATGATTTCACAGGGCCCTATTTAGGAACTGGCTGTCCTTAAAATTATATACAGATGAATTTCTCTGAATTCTTCAGAATATAGTGTCCAACTGACACATTGTGATAGCGAACATCAAATTTAATATAAGCTGAGTTGACACATGCACACTTACATACAATATTCCAACAAGATAACATGGCATGTTAACTCTCCTTGAAATAGTATTTTCACTTGGATTATGTAAAACTGATAAAACTAACTTGATAGCTCCAGCAATCCTGATCATTCTTCTTACAACAACATCAGTTCCTCATAATTCTTCTCACAATAACATCAGCTAATAACAATCATAAAGTAGTCCATAAAATCTGGTGGGTCTGCATTTTATACGTTTGACAGCCTTCCAAACTCTACAGCTTAGAACAAGCAATTTTCTTAAGAAGGAGTCAAAACCAATAGCACATTCTAAAATTATAATCACTATTATTAGCTAAACTAAATCATAGCTTTCCAGCAGAATGGTACAAGCTCAAAAGTTCCACAAAACTTATACAAGGTCTTGAACCTTGCAAAAGAAAAGGCTGAACTCTTGAATCAATTCCTTATCTAGTAAGTGGTGGATTGAACAGTTAGGGAAGACCTGGATGCAAAGTAAGTGGTGGATGGAACAATTGGGGAAGACTTGGATGCAAAGGAAGATCAATTATACAAACATTAAAAGGCTTACACAAAGCACTCCGATTATGGTACCAGAAATCAATACTGTACTAAGACCAGGAGCATAAGAAATTTACCAGAACTCAAGTTTTTGTCCTACAATTTATGACGTATGTCAACTGCTGAAGACCAAACGGAGGAACAATAATCAATACATGACAAAGTAAAAAGTTTTTAAAAATTCCTCAGCTTCTCAAAAAAATCTTGAACAGCTACTCTCATTAAACCAACTGTTTTGAAAGTGAGGAGGAAACAGACCATGTATGTTCTCAAGAATGACACCTAGAGTTCTAAGTGCTTCATGTAGCTGAAATGCTGTCAATCAAGACCAAGGCAGTGGGAATCAAGTGTCCCAGATCTCCTAACAAATCATACGTATAAGGTTAAACTTTATTCCCTAAATTTGCATCAAACACTAATTTTATATCTGTTACTAAGAATCACCAAACACATTCTACAATATGACTGGATTGATGAACAGACAGTATCATCATCTGCATAAGCAACCACTGGTATTCTATACCAAAGCACATTCCTTGCAAATATAAACAGCACTGCATGGGGCCAAGGCATAACCATGAGAAAACCTACAGTGCCCATAAACAGCCACTCTTGGTAGTAATCTATTAGTTAAATATCAACTATTATATGAGTTAGAATAGAAAACTATGACCTTATAATCAAAGTGATAAAAAACAACACAAGTCATAACCAATCATAACTTCTTGATCAAAATCTAGGGACCTCTGTACAACACAACAGACCGAGTGCATAGTAAGTGCTGTACATACCCAGGCCCTTATAAAATGAAGCCAAACTATTAACTGGGGGGAATTTTACCTACATATGGGTATTACAGAACATCTTCAGCTTTAGGTATCTTTGGTAGACATGGAGTAGTAGGTTAGCTTACTACAGACTACGCTTAAATCTAGATAAAAGTCTTAGATCTGTTATGAGCCAAAGGTCAATTAGTTGTTGCTTTTCTTTTTGCTTGCTAATTAAACATATCTAACCCTAGGTTAATCTATGGTTGTACTTAAAGTAAAATGTTAATAACTGAAATATCAAAAAATACCAAAATTTTTTGTTTCAATTAACATCATTTCATAGAGCCTACATACAACAACAATAACTGAAGATGAGAAAAAAAAAAATTCTAGCTTGTTAATGTGTAAAAACAAAGGATCTATTTAAAAAGGTTTAAATTACCAATGAATGGTAACTGCTGATCGTATGAATGCCCTACAGTCACTTTTAATTAAACACTGATAAACATAGTTAGACAAAAGTCTTGAACACCATAGCCTATACCACATCCAATGTATTACACAACCTTAGGCTACAAACATACAAGTTTTCTAGACAATTTATTGCCTTTACCAAATTAACACCATTAATGCAAGGTCAACTCATCATTCCCACAAACAGTGATGAGTTGGTAAATGAACAAAGTAACATTATTGCATCTACTGTACTTATGGCCTGTTTGGTGAAGGAATAAACAATATTAGATATACAGTACAGTAAAAAAATACTTGAATTATAGATGCAGGCCCAATAATATGATCAACACTCACACTGCATACCTTATCACTCATTAATATCTCTTTACTTTTATTATTGTGTTAACGATACAAGAACTGAAGATTATCATCACTAGTCATGCAACAGCAACAGCTAGACAAATAAAATAAGGTACACTACACCTAAGATGATAAGAGGTTACTATCAATAGCAATAGTATACATCTCTAAAATTATGTTTCATTACACAGGCATTGTCTATAACATAGCAACAACAGTATATATTACTACTATTTACTGTACTAGTACTAGAAGAGGAACCCCTATTGATAAGAAACAAGCCTACAGGGGCCACAAGCTTGAAATTCAAGCTTCCCAAGAATATGGTGCTCATTTGAAAGAATTACGTTTATATAGAAGGGAATACAGAAAGAGGAGATTAGTTATGAGAAAAGAAAAGATAAATGAATAAAGAGATAAAAAAGAAAATGAATAAAATACGTGAATTTGTTTTAAGGTAGTACTACTTTGTTCCTTTACCCACTCACCACCATTTTGTCCCCTGCCAAGGATAGGCAATTTGACTACATATGAATACTGGCGAGCTGTTAAGGGACATAGGAATAACTGGAGTTTAATCTTTACTGATTTTCATCATGAACAAACATCATCTTTCTCTGCATCTTTCTCACTTCTATAAAATGCCTTCATATATGGTAATAAGCCTAGACCTTTATCCAAAGTTAGTCAGCCTCCTGAATGTAAGTTGTGGGAAGCTGAGAGGTATAGTAGTTCATTACAGAAAGCAAAAGGTGCTGAAGACTAGACTACACTTGCATCATATGTATTGACACTCATAAGTTCTTGGTTAAAGTTTCATAAGCACACAACATTTTGGTTGTAGATTACTTTTCCAATACTTTTATTGGTGTTTCCTATGATTTTTTTTTTTTTATTAAAATCTCACTTGTTTGTTTGGCCATTTCCTTAACAGAACTCCACAAAATACATACAAAAAAGTTTGATAAGGCAAGAGGATGTGCTTAAATAACCATAATTCATCAGGGATACATTCCTAACCTAACCTAGGGTCACGGATTGTAACCTGACTGGACCCAAGAAACCCATTCTCACTTAACCCACAGTAGCATACATCAAACAGATAACCAGTGGGAGCGAAAGCAGAGCAGACCTAAGTTTGGATGTCGTGTCCTACCCTGTCCAGAAGGGCTCCCCTTCCCCTTGACCCCCCTTAGTAAGTCATAACCCCTCACCTTGCATTCTACAGGGAGCAAATGCAGAGTAGGGGGTTAATGCTACTGTTGACCTAGTAGGCATCAGAGGAATATGACCTACCCAGACTTATCTTAACCTAACCTCATCTGGACACACTGCCCTAACCTGGCCAGGGGCAGGGACTTTGGTAATCCCCAACAAAGTTATGAGCCCTCATTCTGCATTTTACAAGGAGCAAATGCAGAGTAGGAGGTCAAGGCTACTGCTGCCCTGGTAGGCAATTTGTTTTGTAGATCTAAGTAGTAGCTTTGTGGCTGCAATTTCTTCTAACTTAACTTTTTCTACAGTTTTTTGGTTGCTAATTATGGATTTATATACCTTTAATTTTTGTTGCACGATTATAATTAACCTGTAATTAACCACAGAGCTTCATCTAACGAGCTAGGGGACCCAATGGGAATTCGGGGTTATGGGTGGGGATACCTCCGGGACAGGGTGATTTGCTCCCCCACTTGTTACTACCCTACAATTAAGGGGACCCCTAGGGAAAGCAGGATTATGGGTGGGGTAGACCATGGGGGATGAGAAGACGGCCAAAATTTACTGTACACAGCATTACAGAGATGAAAAACCCTTACACAAACACAGGAGGAACAAGACAACAAAGGTAGCTGTTACAAAGACAAAAACTTTCACTACTACTATTATTTCAAATGCTGCCACGCATGCGCACTCTCATAGGGGAGCTTTTGATACACAGGCTGACTCCTTACTGAGGAAAAAGGGGGGCTGGGGGGATAGTTCATTTCTGGTCCTTCTAAGTTTCAATTTGCGAAATGCACTTAGGGGCATTTGAACACGGCAAACTACATTTGATCCCCTAAGGCTAGTACTGAACACGGCGAAGGAGGTTTCAGGAGGAATTGAGAAGTTTCTCCTGCCGTTGGAGGGGGTGTGGGGGGTATTCAAACCGATCCTCACAGGTCTTTCCAACTATTGCACCTGCCTGTTTGCGTTGGAACGGTTCTTACCTTCCCCTGCATTTTGGGGGGATGTGAGCAATTCTCTCCCTGCCTTCCCCCACGTTCCTCCCTGCAATGAATGGGCCGCTGGTGATTTACATTTCTGGAGTGCACTTCCACAATGTAAACATGCCCGCTCTGTTTGCGCATTCTGCCCCACCCAAAACTCTGATTTCCCACAGTCCCCCTTTACTGTTGGGTGGAGTTAGGGGGCAAATAACACGTAGCCGACAACAAAACAAATGCGTCTCCTTTATCAGCTGCCCTAAAAGTATAGGAAAAACCAATTTCCGAGGTAAAAATGGGCACAGAGCTAATACTTAGAAATACCATTTATTTTTAAGTAAGCATTCCAGAGGGAATATACCCTAACTTGGCAACATTTACCTTTACCTAACCTAACCTTGGATGCAGTATCCTAACCTGATGGGGGGGGATCTGAGGCCACCGCCCAAGTAATTCATAACCCCCTATTCTGTACTGCACAAAATACCTTTCGTAAACTTTTTAAAAACAGGTACCTAAATCTTACAATTCTCGCGCAACTCTAACCTGAACAATCATGACATTCTAATGTATCCTAAGCATGTGTACTGCATCCCAAAATACAACCAAGATAACCTAGCCTTTAATTTAGCATTCTTTGTTTTCTCAGTTTGGCTTCCTAGGATTTACGTCGGCTGAGGAGCAAACTTCCAGCCATTAAAAATCAGCTGGGTATTTCTAAGCAGTAGCTCCGCGCCTGTTTTTACCTTGGAAATTGTTTTTTCGACCATCAGCTGATAAATTTGAAAATACCGCATACCAAAGCTACGCCCAAGCTGCGCTTTATACCTAGTGTCTACGAGAGCATGATATTTAGCCCAATAGTCTGAAATTCTTGGACTCAAATTCTTACCTATAAGCTGCCAAACTGTATCCAACACCCTGCTTAAGGTTACAACTTAGCCTGGGGGTAGCTGTTACTCAATGCGGTGCGAAAACAAAGACGGTACAGGTTAGGGTACATTACCCTTACCCAGCTCAGCCATATCTAAAAAGCCAGGTGCGGACAGAGAAGAAAGCTAAAAACGTTCATTCCTAAAATGGAGAATAAATGGCATGAAGGATTTACACTTAAAGGAACAACGCGAGAAGCTGACAAAGTGCTATCATATACGTACTGGTAAGTCAGGCCTTCCCCTGAGGCGAACATTTGTGCACCGGTATTTCCATCTTCTGGCACGTAACTGGTGCCGCCGCTAATTAAAAATTCAGCCATTATCTACTGTAATGGGTTGGAAAACACAACGATTTCGAATAACACTTGTTGCTCGTCACTTATTGGAGTATTCTACGTCCAATACAGACTGGCTTTCCTAGGCCCTGGACCACTCGCTGACACCGCGTGGACCAGACTGAGGAGGAAGATCGTCATCAACCACTCGTTCAATCGAATCCTTTTTCGCCTATGTTGTGTGAGCTTACAAAATAATAATAAACCGCTATTATTTAGTAATATCCTACATTTATTTGATGATGGTATTAAATATATCAATATTTTTATAATATTATTCTAATATTTAATTTTTTGCTAAATATTTTGTAAAATACTATAGTTTTTCTTTAGAATACACCTGTTGCCAGGCAACGCGAGACGCGGGAAGTCTGAATATTCGTGAGGTGGTAAAATTCCAACAGCTCTAAATAGCTACATGAGTAGACGTGCGCCGAGTGCCAAGACATTTTGGCCAAGTAAAAGCCCCCATGGCGCTGCTCCCTGTCAGGTAATACCCAAAGAGTATTGCATTCCTCTTACAACGTGGTTTAAGATAGACTGCTATCACCTTTCTCAGAATTATATAATCAGAAATATGCCCTAATGAGTGAGGTAATGGCAACACATCCGCTGGTATTTTCGTCACCTTTAAAGTAAAGACTATATTATATTCGTTTACCTATGTTGCTTTTGCAACCATAGGTTTTATTAGATGCCAACAGTTTTTTTTTTAGCTTGAACTCTCTTCAGGAAGGCAAATTTCCGTCAGATGGTTGAATATGGTCACCTAACATTTGGTGGGTGTGCGAATCTTTCATAACCTTTAGCCATCCTGCTAGTAGAAATTCTGTGGCTCAAAACACACGTGTGATTCATCACAAGCTCAGGCATTTGAGTTTCGTGTTAAATACCGCATGTCTGTGTGAACGTTGTGCAATGCTTGGAAATTCCAATATAAAAAAATTAATCATCTCGACATTCTGCGAAGCCTTGGGAATTAGACTTATCGAGTAAGTTAAAGTTATTTTTGTATATCGTACTCAACCTTTTTATTGATCTGGTGCCGAGTCGAATGAGATAAAAGGCTTCATGTTTAAAGCATATACTTGGGCCCACGCTGAGCGGATTTTTTTCTTTTAAAAAGCATTTCCAACCACAGAAATTTCAGCCACAGATTAGTACTTTGTTATCTGTTTGGCAGTCTATTCTTTTACTGAAACATTTCCGTTTGGTATGTATCATATTCCCGGAAGAAGCACTAGGAATTCTGACTAACTCATCGGGATGAAATTTCAAAGCGTAATTAGTCACAGGTAAAGTTAGTTTTATGTTATGCTAGACTTACACCAACACGGGCTCATGCCTCAGGAGTAGCCATGTCTCTTGTAGATACTGATGCAGAGTCCAAATGCCAGAATTCAAATTCATCACTGATATCTAAGAACCTGGGTTCGGATAACTACCGTTTTCATAGGACAAGTTCAAATTTGGCGGGAAGGATTTTTTTTTATACCCGTGAGAAATTAAAAGGTCATTAAATACTGATGAGCGCGAGCGCACACACACACACACACACACACACACACACACACACACACACACACATATATATATATATATATATATATATATATATATATATATATATACATAATTAGATATGTCGTAAATTATAACATGTCGATAATTTAAACGTGTAGTACTTGTTTTATTTTTAAACCCGTTTTCCATATACTTATTTGGTTAAACCTCCAAAATCCAGTGATTCGGCTGAAATGGATTTAACGTGTCTCTTCCTTCCTGTGGCACATTTCGTGGAAGAAGATAATTTCCGCTCACTGAAGTATATTGTGCATCACTTGACCTCACGTCAAATGGTTCCGAACGCTTAATACCAGGAAATGCAGGGATTGAACTGCTTCGTCATAAGAATGTTGACGGTTTGTAGAATTTCGTTATAGCTGCTGTTGCTAGGCTGATCTGGTCTTGTTTCAGCACGAGAACTTTGTTCATATCAGCAGCCCGTGAGACTTGTTTGTGTCAAACCTGAACTTGATTTGAAATTGCTGTGGTGTTGTGTGTGTGAGTGTGTGCGTGTGGGGAGGTGGGGACAGAAGTTGGAAAGCATCTCAAGTTGACTTCGACACAATATATATGTATATATGTATGTATATATATATATATTGTGTCGAAGTCATCTTGAGATAAAAGATAGGTTGCTTTCCAACCTCTATCCCCTCCCCACACACATATGTATATACATAAATATACATATTAATGTATATATGTGCATATACACGATACACATATATATGTATACAGTATATATATATATATATATATATATATATATATATATATATATATATATATATATATATATACATAAACAGGTCAATGGAGGAAATCGTATCAGGACACTCTGAAAATGATGACAGGGGTTGTGTAAGCTGGTAACACTATTGTGTAAATAGTAAATAGTTTGTGTGAAAAGGTGCATTTAACAGAAAGAAATTGTAAACAAATTTCCCTTTGTTCTATTTCTTATTATTCTCTTATTAAATAATAATAATAACAATCTATATATATATATATATATATATATATATATATATATATATATATATATATAACCCAGATTGTTATTATTATTATTTAATAAGAGAATAGGCAGAACCAAAGGGAAATTTGTTTACATGTTCTTTCTGTTAAATGCACCTTTTCACACAAACTATTTACTATTTACACAATAGTGTTGCCAGCTTACACAGCACCTGTTATCATTTTCAGAGTGTCCTCCTGACACGATTTCCCCTCCGGTGACCTGTTTATGTATCCTCAAGCTCTTGATCTCGTCCAGGGTCCTTTGGACACTTCCACGTAGCCCTTTCTAGGCCTGTGCTCTCTTTCAGTCTGGGGATTTTCAGTAATCCTTCTCTCGCTGTCCTTCAGCTGTGATATGCGGTTTAATCTATTAACCAGGCCTGAAGGGTCTATTTTTTCTTACTGTTAACAGGAATGTTAATTATTATTATTATTATTATTATTATTATTATTATTATTATTATTATTATTATTATTATTATTATTATTGGTGTATTTTCCCCCGAGGCTAGGTGACTCACTTTTAGTTTTCTATAAAGAAAACTATCGTGCCGGTTTTGTCTGTCTGTCAGCACTTTTTCCTGTCCGCCTTCAGATAGTAAAAACTACTGAGGCTAAAGGGTTGCAAATTGATATGTTGATCATCCACCCTCCAATCACCAAACATACCAAATTGCAGCCCTCTAGCTTCATTAGTTTTTATTTTATTTAAAGTTAAAGTTAGCCATAATTGTGCTTCTGGCGCACGATAAAGTATAGGCCACCACTAAAGTTTCATGGGCCGCGGCTCATACAGCATTATACCGAGACCACCGAAAGATCTCGATCTATTTTCGGTGACCTTGATTATACGCTGTAGCGGCTGTACAGAAAATTCGATTGCGCCGAAGAAACTTCGGCGAATTTTTTACTTGTTTAAGGGT
The DNA here is from genome assembly GCF_040412425.1 of Macrobrachium rosenbergii. Lineage (NCBI taxonomy): Eukaryota > Metazoa > Arthropoda > Malacostraca > Decapoda > Palaemonidae > Macrobrachium > Macrobrachium rosenbergii. The sequence continues at coordinate 48,552,858 of NC_089743.1, forward strand.
GAGTTTGCTAACCCATTTCATCCTCCACCCTACGTGAGACCGTCACCATCGAGGAACCTCCAGGTAAATAATCTATTGCGTAGGTCAGCAGAAGTACGATGAGATCCAACGGAACTTACCTAAAGCGTTGCAGCTTCTGGAATCGAACAGGAACACCACAGTGACTATATATTATAGGCAGACGTCCTAACCGCTGGACCACAAGCTGTTATTATTATTATTATTATTATTATTATTATTATTATTATTATTAGTAGTAGTAGTAGTAGTAGTAAAGAAACCCACAACGATGTAAATGTAAATATATTTTCGAAATATATGTACAAAAGGAGACCTTCCGAGAAGGAGAATGGAATGGGTTCTCGAAAGCTCTAATTTTGTATATATATTTCTAATATACAGTATATTTACATTTACACCGTTGTGGATTTCTTCACCATTTTAATGACTCATATTATTATTATTATATTATTATTATCATTATTATACGGGTATCACGATAAATTGGGCCATTTTGACATAATGTTGGCAGAATTCTTCCCCTCTAGCGCAACACGAATGAACCGGCGCACTATTAGTCGCAGTGGTTTAGGTGACCAGGAGAATTACAATACACACCGGTATGTGCCTATACATGTGTACATATATTTACATATGTGCAAGTACATATGTTCCAGCTATTTTCAGTTCCGCCAGAAGCAAGACTCTTCGCTGGATGAGTCGGTAGAGTTGCGGACTGTCACTCGATGGGCCGGAGTTCAATTCCCCGGCCGGCTGATGAAGAATTAGGGGAATTTATTTCTGGTGATAGAAATTCATTTCTCGCTATAATGCGGTTCGGATTCCACAATAAGCTGTAGGTCCCCTTGCTAAGTAACCAATTGGTTCTTAGCCACGTAAAATAAGTCTAATCCTTCGGGCCAGCCCTAGGAGAGCTATTAGTCAGCTCAGTGGTCTGGTAAAACTAAGGTATACTTAACTTCTTCCGCCAGAAGCAAGTCAGCACGACGGGCTCTTCTTTCCAAAAGCTCCCTCCCCCATTCTTTTCCTCTCTCTTATCCTTCCTCGAGTGCATTAAAATTGCCAAGTAAAATACAGAGGCTGCTACACCACCAGGCATGCTGACGACAACTGAGTGAGGTCTGGACAGTAAACATTGCAAACAGTTTCCAAGCTTTCTGCAAACTGTTCATAAATGCACGTTTAGATCTGTCGGTAGGGAAGGCTTAACGCCACCAAATTGCCCGTGTCATTTTCAAAGATTCTCTCTCTCTCTCTCTCTCTCTCTCTCTCTCTCTCTCTCTCTCTCTCTCTCTCTGTGTGTGTGTGTGTGTGTGTGTTTGTGTGCCCTAGTATTATTTATACCACTGCAGCAGATACCAATTGGAAAAGCTTATCAGTCCAACGGCGTTAGGATTAAAAGACCTCTGGAACTGAGGAGTTCGACAGAGAGGCACATATTAACTACATATTGAGGTGCTGTTCAGAAAATCTGGTCGCTCTCGGCAGGAAAAGAGGATCAGGTATCTATTGTGGTAGCGAAAACTCTCTGTTAAAGTATAACTTATGAGAAACTGACAAAGTATGAAACAAGTAAAAGATACACCGAAGATTCTTCGGCGCAATCGAGTTTTCTGTACAGCCGCTACAGCGAATAATCAAGGCAACCGAAAATTGGTCTATCTTTTGGTGGCCTCGATATAATGCTGTATGAGCCGCAGCCCATAAAACTTCAACCACGGCCCGGTGGTGGCATGTCCTATATCGTTGCCAGACGCACGGTTTGGCTAAATTTAACGTTAAATAAAATAAAAACTACTGAGGCTAGAGGGCTGCAATTTGGTGTTTGATGATTGGAGGGTGGATGATCAATGTACCAATTTGCAGCCCTCTAGCCTTAGTAGTTTTTACTATATGAGGGCGGACAGAAAAAAAGTGCGAACGTACAGACAAAGTCAGCACAATAGTTTTCTTTCACAGGAAACTAAAACCCACAGATAAGAGTTTGTGTAACAGGGCCTTATGCCAGACTTCGTCAGAGGTTCTGGAAGAATAACTGTGAATTTCAGTATGTCCTGGACTAGGAAAGTGATGGAAATTAGTATGCGGTAACAGATTACAAATAATTTGCTCTCCGTGTATGCCATATTGATGAAAGAGAAGATTCTGTGATTCCGGATGTTTTGAAGAGAAAATTGTAACACGACCGATGCATTACGTATTCAGCAAAGAACATTTGTACCTCATATCTGTGCAGAATCAACTCACGCAACGAAAAACTCGTGGGGAATGTCAAATAGGAGCTGTTAAGAGGAAAACGAGATGTTAATTCAACGTGTAATTAGGTACATTTCGCATTGCCAGTCGTAAGATAAGACAGTGCTAATTATTTTTCCCATCTAGAAATATAATCCAGTGTTCCTTCTTGAATATATTTAATTAACTGTCCCTCCATCGTCTTTTCTCCATTTCATGGGACGACTCGACATGGTACGTAGGATAGGAAGATGTCCCCCACTTCCTTCACAGACCAGAAGAGGCCCAGAGTGGCTGATATGTAGGCGCGCACCTGCTCCGCTTACATAGAATTCACGTGTAGCAGAATGCACTTAATGTGAGTGTTGCTGTACTTTACACATGGTGTTTATTTCTGTTTATCCATCAATTTCTTATTTCGTTGGATACGATGTTACACATTTTTACTACTGATTTTCTTTATCATGTGTCAGCGCGTTTATGAGTTAGCAGGTTATTGCAAAATGTCTAATGTCAACGTGTCTATAATGTTTTGTTTTCTCGCCTTCTCTTGATAGCAGTTTTCCTGTTCTCACAGCAGTCGATGAAGGACGAGAGTGGAATTCCCGTCACAAAAATCCTACAGGCGAAAAAAATGCAATTTCATTTCACTCATGAATATTAGGTAAGAATTCTTTAAAGTCATTGGATCTTTCCTAGATAGTGACCCCAAGGGTTTTAACCCGGTATGTATCCACCATCACTATCTAGGAAATATCCAAGCCATTTTATCTAAGATTTTAAATCATTATGATTAACCTGAATGGAATTTAAACGGCACAAGTAAAGTTGATACGACTTTTTTTTTTTTTCCTTCTGGTAAATATCTCTTGCCAAGTTCGTCCCTAACGAGCGTCAAAATGAAACTGTGAGCAGAGCGTGGAATTAATTAAGAACAAAGTGAAGGGAATAACTGTCACTTTATATTGTGGATGTTGAGACTGTAATTGGCTTCATTCGTCACAAGAAGAAAACACTTCGTGTTTATGCAGAATGTATTTTGTAAAGAAGAAACAAAATTATTCTGCTGATTTTCTATGTGATATATATGTATATGTATATATATATACATATATATATATATATATATATATATATATATATATATATATATATATATATATATATATACATATATATATATATATATATATATATATATATATATATATATATATATATATATATATATATATATATGGTATCTTTGTCTTCACATGTTCATATACTTCTTTAAGTATTATTGATACTTTAAATATACCTGATTACGCAGGTGCAATTGAACTGTTATAAGTCTCTTGCTTTTAAATTGATTATATTATTGTTTATAGTTTAATCATCCACTAGCGAGGAAAGCATACGCTCATATCACCAGTGATTCGGTTTGTTTTTGCATTACTATTTTTAGACACGAACAGTACTCCTGATTTATCAACTTGTGATTGTCAGTTATTTTGCTTATACGTGTTTCCTATCATTTGTCAACTACTGGACATCTATTCTCGAACACTATCATAATTAAAGTATTTTGCACTATGAAATGAGATGGGAAAGATACAAAGATTAAGAGTCGAACGTAAAAGATAAGGAGGACGTGGCAATGGGTACGAGTGAAAATCGAAGAAGTGAAGGTCCACAGCACAGATGGCTGATCCCCGTAGGAGTGTAGTGCCGTTAGTGCACTTCACGCAGTGCACTGTAGGCATTGCTTAAGGTTCTTTGAAGAGTCCCTAGCTGCAACCCCTTTCATTCCTTTTACCAAGGTTTTGCCTTTTATTATACCTCCATTCATATTCTCTTTCTTTCGTCTTGCTATCCACCTTCTCCTAACAGTTGTTTCATAGTGCAACTGCGAGGTTTTCCTCCTGTTACACCTTTCAAAGCCTTCTACTCTCAGTTTCCCTTTCAGCGCTGAATGACCTCATCAGTACCAGAGCTTAGCCTTTGGCCTAAATAGTATATTCCTAGGTAGCTGATTCACCGACATGTTCGTGAAAATGAACATTACAGATAATTGGATAACCGAGAGAGAGGAAGTAATCATGGAGTATTTGAGTCGTTCAAAGAAATTCAGAGAGAGAGAGAGAGATTCTATTATAAACTCGGCTACCCTTTTCGGGGTATGGGAGTGCATTCAAAAAACACAGTAATTACAAAATGTATACGAAATACATAGATTCAAATGCCTTACACTATTTAAAAAAAAATATTCAAGGGTTAATAGCGCGTCTGTGCCTACGTAAAATTTTTGAAGTTCATTACGAGAGAAGATTATGATTTAGATTTGATGGCCCTAATGAACTAGATGTATTACCATCACAAGGAGTTCAAAACTGGTCCAGTACGATATTTGCAAATTTGGCAAGACTGCGCATTT
>NC_089743.1:48560029-48605029 GCF_040412425.1 Macrobrachium rosenbergii
TCTTTTGTAGATAAATATATTTAATCTTTCTCCAGAAAAATAAAGGGTTTTTTTTATATGTTCTGCCAAGATTTTCTTGGGTGGCTTTTGCAGGTGAATATACATTTAATATTTCTCCAGACAAGCAAAGCGTTTTTTTTTTGTCCTGCCAAAATTTTTGCTTTTACAGATGAATGTCAGTTTACTGGAGAAAACAGCGAAGGCTCCGTTGAATGCCAGAAGAGATTTGGCTTATTCACCTTCAAGGTTTCCTCTTAAAGTTTTACCCCTTAAAGACAGTTTTGAGGCCTCTTAAATGTCGTAATCATCGTCGCATTCATAATTCGTTATTTAACTGCGACGTTGGTGCTGGACTCGTTGCTTGAATTCTGTCGACATTGCGGTAATTCCTTTCTGTCGTGTGCAGTTTGCACAACTCAGGGTCCGTGTCGTGGATAGCCTGAGTTGCTTATATCTTTTATTGCCTTTTACTTTCAAAAGGTATCCTCAGGCACTGAAAATGTCTTATTTATGCAATAATTGTACTTAACGGAGTAATTACTGTTTTCCATACATACTGTATATATATATATATATATATATATATATATATATATATATATATATATATATATATATATATATATATATATATATATATATATATTGTTGAGTGGGACTAATGGAAAGAACTGGGAGTAATTGTCACTTTCAGACTTACCGCTGGAATAGGTAATGCAGTGTTCAGTTGCATCAGAAGAACTGGGTCCGTTGAAATGGCAATTTCCCCGGCTGTTCAACAAAAGGGGGGAGAACAAAGGGGAGGCTATGAGAGATGCCTGGTGCGTGTGGTCTCTATGAAGGATGCCTCCAGACTGCGTCCAGCTGGGTCAAATGGTATGGGCACTTTCTTCAAAAACTTCTCTCCCAGATGCCTTGGATCGGTCGCGGGTAGCATATGAAAAATGACAAAAACTTCACCAGCAAAAAGTTCATAGAAAAGTGAGTTTAAGTATAATCTAGCTAAGGGTAGTCCTAGCAAAACCAACCCTGTCAAATATGCCTCTAAACTAAACTTTCTATCTCCTCTGACGGTTGGTGCTTTTGGAAAAACAACCCTTCTACTTGCTTCCCTCCCTAGAATGCCCTCTGTACTTTACAAAGAGAAAGCTTTGGTTTTTTATTTTTATATTTATACTAAATCAAGGAAGAGGGTTCGAACAGGTGAATATTTATAATATATATATATATATATATATATATATATATATATATATATATATATATATATATATATATACATATACTGTACATATATATTGCAACGGATGTCTGAGGGATACTTACTTGATTCTGGGCGGCAACAGATGAACGCAGGGGGTTCCTTATGTTTATTGCACATCTGACTCAATATTAGGACAATTCGTAGATAACAAGGGAAATCTGTGGCTTAGGACCTTCTTCTTGTGAGGGAAAATTACATAAACTCAAGGGTGCTCTTAACTAATTATATTTACATAACAAACAGAGATCAGAATGATGACGAATTACTGGGCAGGTAATAATAAGGGCCTGCTAAATTAATGTATTCTATGCCAACCACGTCCTCATAACAGGAAACATTGCAGTGGGGGTTAGAAGGGAGACTGCGCATGGATAGAGCCGAGTGATTCCGCAGTCAAGGCCTGTCTGCAAAAAAAATATGCAAGACGATTACTTGCAAGAATAATAAGAAGTTCAAGGGGGACTGAGGGAAATGCACAGATGGTGCCAAATAACTCAGTTCAACACGAAATGCATAATTACTATAACACTGAATGCTCCAACACAAATTACTGAAGGTGATTGCACAATGGGAAATATGTGAAAAATCAGGCAGAGAAATAACAGGAATTGTGACTGACTAAGGAACTTTATTCCAGTACATTATCTTCGTCAAGATGACGGTGTCCTCGTTCGATAGGGCGCTGGCGATGGAGGAGGGAATTAAAATGTCATACAAAGTATACTGGTTCGAGCCTCGGCGTCGAACATGTGGAAGGTTCAAGGGACAGGCAAGGTTAAGGACATCTGTCCTTTGTGGCGTTCTGAGCGATTCTCTCTCTCTATTTCTGTTGCATCGTCTATAAATAACCTTCGGAGATTACGCCGTCGCATCTTCACAGATGGCGCAAAGGTCAATCTTCATCACGTTTTCCATAGACAAATTAGGCTGAACCACTTTGGGGAATGAAGGAGAGAGTTCATGAAGGGACGAGTGGAAACCCACAGTTCTAGTGCTTAAAACAATTGAAATTAATTTTATTTCTTTCTCAGTTACGTTACAGATGTAAAAAAACCAGTGAGGTGGCTTGGAAAGGTTCCATCCATTGCAACATATATATATATATATATATATATATATATATATATATATATATATATATATATATATATATATATATATATATATATATATATATATATATATATATATATATATATATATATATATATATATATATATATATATATATATATATATATATATATATATACAATAGTTTTGTCACTAATTAACCAGGACTTTTATACTCTCAAATATTAAGCCATATATACCCCTTGATATTGAATCCGCTTTACCTGAGGAAAAAGCTTTCAGCCAGATAGAACTGCACGTGATAAGTGCACCTGCCTATACCAGGATTCGAACTTGAATGCATAAATATGGCAATATGACTAAGCCTGTCTAAACTCCATGAGGTCTCCTTTTAAATTTTTTTTAGTTTTCTGTAAAAGTAAACTATTGTGCCGGCTTTGTCTGTCTGTCAGCACTTTATTTTGTCCGCCCTCAGATCTTGAAAATTACTGAGGCTAGAGGGCTGCAAATTGGTATGTTGATCATCCACCCTCCAACCACCAGTCATACCAAATTGCAGCCCTCTAGCATCGGTAGTTTTTATTTTATTTAAGGTTAAAGTTGGCCATAATCGTGCATTGGGCAACGATATAGGACAGGCCACCACCGGGCCGTGGTTAAAGTTTCATGGACCGCGGCTCATGCAGCATTATAACGTGACCACCGAAAGATAGGTCTATTTTCGATGACCTTGATTACACGATGTACAGAAAACTCGGTTGAGCCGAAGAAACTTCGGCTCACTTTTTACTTGTTTTTTATAACGCTGGTCTTCTTGACCGGCGTTGGAATCCTGGCGTGGAGGGAAAGCTTCCTCATTTCATGCCATAGAATGAAAGGTGTGCAGTAGAAATTAGCTACAGATATTAACAAGTCCAGAAGTATTTATGTACTTCTTGTGGGTGTGGCCAAAAAGATTTCATTTTGACACTGAGACAAATAGAAGACTGCATAATCTGATCTGTGTAGAAAGAGTCACGTCTTGTGGCTGATAATAATTTAGCAGTCCTTCTGACACCTCGTCATAACTTCTGTATTAGACTAACAAGACGGCCGTATGGAGTCTGAAGACTTTCCTTCGCCTCTTACTTTCCTTCTTTAATCAGAAATTCCTGAGCTTCTCCGGAACTTGCGACGTATTAACTGAAGTAACAAGATTCCTGGTAAAAGTGACTTGTCATGGGATTTAAATAAAAGAAGCATTATGAGACTATCAAAAGTTCTGTGAACGCGTGTCGTTTGTGATCTACAAAAGACGAGTTCTTCCCACAAAGAGAGAGAAAGAGGAAAGCATGTCCTAAGAAGATTAACGAAATAATTCTTCTTCAGAGAGATGACTGGGAACAAGGAAAAAACTCCTCCTTTATCACGGCCTTTAGACTCATTATAATTCACACACACATTTTTAAGAGAGAGAGAGAGAGAGAGAGAGAGAGAGAGAGAGAGAGAGAGAGAAACATGTCCTAAGAAGATTAACGAAATAATTCCCCTTCAGAAAAATGACTGGAAAAACCTCTTCCCTTTTCACGGCCTTTAGACTCATCATAATTCACACACATTTGAGAGAGAGAGAGAGAGAGAGAGAGAGAGAGAGAGAGAGAGAGAGAGAGAGGGAAGCATGTCCTAAAAAAGATTAAAAAATAGTTCTCCTTCAGAGAAATGACTGGAAAAACTTTTTCATCACGGCCTGTAGACTCATTATAATTCACACTCACACAATTTTGAAGTCAGAAGATATAATTAAGCTTTTATTACCGCTCGCATCTTTGTTTTCATTGTCAATATTGATCTTATGCCGTTGTTGGCAGGACCCCGTGGCAGCGTCGCTTGACCTAGTTTTGAACGTATTATTATTATTATTATTATTATTATTATTATTATTATTATTATTATTATTATTATTATTATCAATGTTGTTGCTTAGACGTCTGTTCTCATTATCATTAACGATATTAGTCTTTTAACTCATTATTGTTTTCATACTATCATTATCATTATTATGACGCTGTTGCTCGTGTTTCTGTTTTCCTCTTCAATGTTATTATTACCCTTCCTGGCAAGACCCAGCGGCCGTCGCTTTTGACCTATGATTTGTCCTCTTAATACTTTTCCTTTGTTATCTATGTCGATTTATTTTGCCACCAGATAATTCTAGAACTGACACATGCCGTTCTATAATGAATACGCAGGAATCTAAACTGTTGCGTCTGACAACACAGGAATTCTTTACGTAAATGGTTAGTTCGTGGCAGTCATAACTGATTCCATGCTATTTATTCTGCGGTGGTACACAGTCCACATTGTGAACGATGCCGCTCTCATTAGGGTCTCTTGCAACAGTCATAACAAAGGTCGTGATGGCTCAGTGGGTATCGTAGACAACTTCTTGCATTCAGTGGGTCACAGGTTCATGTCACATTGTTCCTGCGAGCTAAGGTTTGGGGTTCATAGGTCTACCTACTGGGGTATCAACAGCCTTCGCCTTGCTCCTCCAGGTTTCCTTTGAGTGGAGAGGTGGGTGGTCTTGGACAGGGAGGTGCTGTGTTGGTCTGGAAAGTGGGGTGTGGCGGGGGGGGCTCTTGGCGCTACTTGGACGGTCCTCTGCTCACTATTAGATACCTTTTAAATTTCTAATAGATTTTCAGTACTTCTGTGACGTTATAATGGGAATAGAGGGCCAAAATTATGACAAGCAACTGAAATTTATAATACCGTTAATTTTAGTGTTATGAATTTAACGCGATATCATCTTATTAAAAATATACACAGTCATCTGTGGGTATCAGATCTGACCTTTATAGCTCTCTTAAATGCCCGCCTTGTATGCCCAAGGGAGATGTTTCCTTACAATACATTTATAGTCACATTTGCATTTACGTATGTGCAGGCTTATAGATTACATTTCTTTTCAATTATCTGCGTAGATAAATACGTACATACATACATACATACACACATACATACATGCATACACATTACCAAGTAAAAGCTCTGTAAGAAACTTCACGTAAATTAAAACATTACTTTGTATTTAGCGGAGGCGGAGGAAAAGTTTGGACTAGGCGTAAAAGCATCACTAAATTTTGTTCGGGGTCTCAGTGATATGAACACCACACACACACACACACACAGAGAGAGAGAGAGAGAGAGAGAGAGAGAGAGAGAGAAATCGCACGCATAAGCTTCATGCTTGCTCAGACACATGGCGTTTATTAGTGGTAAGCTGTCAGAAAAGTCGGACTTCTTTTAAGTCTAATGACAAGAAAGTTCTTTGAATAAGAACTCCCCACAAACCTGGCCTTGGTCTAAACGGAGATATCTAAGCAAAAGCCGCGTGCTTTATTTAAATATTTATATATCCAGTTCATTAACCTTAGCTTTTCCGAGACTTAATTTTGTTCGAAGGAGATTGACTTGCGGGTTAAAAAGCAAATTTTCTGTGTGTTCTGGTGGCAGATTACTGTAATTTGTCATAGCATTAATGATAACTTGTACTACAGTATCGCATTTCATCTGTAAAAGATCGTAATTCTTAGAATTTCAAAATACAAAATGTCAAAACTTATGTTAATGTGAATATCTACAGCATCAAAGCATGAAATTTAATCAGTGAAGCTTTCATGATATACTTCAGCGCACTACGGATGGGTTAAATGAATAAAAAAAAAAAATGTATAACTTAACTCTCCAGATGGTGTCTAAGCCGGTGTCACCCGAACACCATTTTTGGCATCTTTAACATCTTGCTGCCAACCGTTGCACCGAGCACCAACTCATATTTTTTTATATATATTATCAGTCGAAGCTACATATGTTCGTTACACTGATATCCCCCACTAGCCCAAATATACTTGACACTGGTTCAAACCAATTTAGGCTAATTCGAGAAGCTGGTTTATGAGAGTGTAAATCAATCGATTCTTGGCTAGCTAACTTTCAGTTCGCCGGGAGTATACTAAGAGATGCAGGAACATGTACCCGTGGGACGAAGCCAAAGACCCAAATGTACATTTATCTATTGGGAGGATATACTGCCAAGGGATGGAAATTTCCAGCAAGAAAGTGACTCCTGTTTCTCTTATATCATTACGGCACGAATCTACCCACATTACATTGCCAAGAGCGTGTTTCGGGATAGTCCTAAGCCACGACTTATCGTGTCTTTCCTGCCACATCATATTTGTTAGTCTCTCTCTCTCTCTCTCTCTCTCTCTCTCTCTCTCTCTCTCTCTCTCTCTCTATATATATATATATATATATATATATATATATATATATATATATATATATATATATATATATATATATATATATATATATATATATATATATATATATATATATATATATATATATATATATATATATATATATATATATATCGATCTCTACTCCTTAACCATCCATATTTGGGGCTAGTGTCAAAAGCTCTTAATAAAAGTTTACCTAAAATACCTCTGTTGCTTTTAACTTGTATTATACTCTCTCCCTCCTTTTAGTTTTCTGTAAAAGAAAACCACTGTGCAGGCTTTGTCTGTTCGTCCGCCCTCGGATCTTAAAAACTACTGAGGCTAGAGGGCTGCAAATTGGTATTCACCCTCCAATCATCAAACATTGCAGGACTCTGGCCTGAGTAGTTTTTGTTTTATTTAAGGTTAAAGTTAGCCATAATCGTACTTTGCCAGCTCTACCGGTACCAACAACATAGGTCACCGGCGGACCGTGGCTGAGTTTCATGGGGCGCGGCTAAGAGTTTTAAGGGCCGTGGCTGAGGCCACCACCGGACAGAAAACTCGATTGCACCAAAGAAACTTCGGCGCATTTTTTACTTCTTGATGTTAGGAATTGCTTTTTTTATGCAAGAATAGTGACTCTTAGGCATGAAAGCAGGAGAAATAAGCTTCTTTTCTCTTGCTGCCTTATATTTCACAGTTATGGTCGACGCAGGGTCGAAAACATTTATAAACATAAACATAAATGATGTATTCTGTCCCCTGCTCACTAATACATTTCTTGAGTCCTTCTCTGTCTACTATTTTTTCTAAATATATATATATATATATATATATATATATATATATATATATATATATATATATATATATATATATGTATGTATATATATATACATTATATACACATATATATATATATATACATATATGTATACACATGTCAGAATAGGCTATGCTTAGGTTAATGGTTAATTAATTTAACGCTCTAACAATACTTACTCGTTATAAAACGTATTGTACATTGAGTAATAGAGCCGTGTTATTAACTAAAAAGCTAATGAAAGAATAAAAGTATGGTATAAATAGCTACCGGGGATGGTTTAACCATCAAATTAGTAGGGCAACTGGCAACTGTAGCACAGATGTTGTTGAACAACGGTTTCCGCTGGTTTGGTCTAGACTGAGCAGGTGTAAGGTAAGGGGGAAAAAAAAACATCGTACATGGAAGCATTCGTATACTAACTTTGACAATACTTTTTTTTTTACTTGTGTGCAATAAAATTTGGCATACGCAGGACCCATTAGGACACGGGTCCTGAGAATAAGGTAATTAAGCGCATGCGCTTATCGTGGCACGGCAGTATGCTGCCTTGTAAGGATATTGTACATATAAGTAAGCATAGCTATTTGATGAATGAAAAAAAATTTTTTTTAGAAAGTATTTAATGATCTCTCCCTCATCAGAGTCAAAATTATCTAAGTCGATGGATTAAATGAAGAGGATTTAAAATAAATAAATGAGCCTAATGGACGTATGAGGAATTTTTTCGTATTGTTACAAAATAATCGTATCGTCAAATTCATCGTATGGATACTGTTTAGGTCTTCATGTAATGCGAAACTTTTCTCTCTTATATAATGGAACGAGAAACTTTCGTCGCTTATAGAACTACCTTTTATGACACTAAGTAATCTATATGTTAACTTATTTCGGTTACATAGTGATCATCCAAACTGTGAAAAGAAAAACAACCACATAAGGCAGCATACGGCTTGAAGGCCCGATCTGCACAATAACATGTGCTTGATTACCACATGTCAAATGCTCCTGTTTACAAGTAAAAAAAAAAAAAAAAAAAAAAAAACTTCAAAGCAGCACGCTTATGCTTCCTCTCATTTTTTTAAACCTTACTTCAGCTTGGTGTCAGAATTTAATTTCAAACTGGACAAGAGCAAGTTTTTTTTTTAAGCGAGAATAACATGCATTTAAATATGAAATGTCATTTATGTTCTTCTTATCAGATTAACCAGTTTATGATAATTCTGTGGAAAATAATGCAATTGTTTATTGTCAGTGTCATACGAGTACAATCACCTTCTCCCCTAGCCCCCCTCCCCAAATGACAGATGAGTAGCGCCAGAGGCGCAGGACTCAGCAAGACATGGCATTTAACGGTTAATATTACGGGAAAATAAAAGTAAGGAAATTTAGAATTCTGTAACGAATAGAGAGAACTTTATATCTTATATTCGGTACATTCTAAACGATTTCATGTTAAAGTAATACTTCATAAATCGTTGCATAGGGCATATATCATAAAACAAAAGCTAGTTTGATTCGGTGCTTGGATACATTTATAGTCTTCACTTCAGCAGTGCTTAGTTGCAGACCTGAAGCCAGTCCACATGCGTCAAAGAGGAAAGGTAAGGTCGCAAGGTGCTTGCTACATAGGTATTTGCAATTTGCGGGCATAGATAAGTATGTGCTTACCCATGGAAAATGATCTGAAGCGCTCTTCTTCGCTCTAGCCTACGTGCCACCCAAAACCCACCCTCTGTGAATGATCATTAGGCCTATTGTTTACTTTATTTAGTTATAAATTTTTTTCTGTCCACAGTTGTTATAACGGCCTTACCTGTGACTCTTAAGCACGTTATCCTATTTTTTATCGATAGTATTGGCTAAACAGGTTACAGTAATGTGTTGCTTATACCTAATAAAAACAGAAAAGAAAAATGAGTATTCCCACTGCCATTTTAACATTAGTAGTTTTGTAACCTAGCCTCAAGGCAGATAATATATATATATATATATATATATATATATATATATATATATATATACATATATATATATATATATATATATATATATATATATGTGTGTGTGTGTGTATACTTCAGCATATATTCATACATGTGCTTACACCAACATGTACATGTTACATTTGTAGGTAAGTATGATTCTTGCCTATACATACAATTCATGTATGGACACATACTATATGTTTACTGTATGTGAAAGAGTTTGTAAAAATGAGCCACTGGTTTCTTTTTCAGAACTGGTACTATATATATATATATATATATATATATATATATATATATATATATATATATATATATATATATATATATACACTATATATATGTGTGTGTGTGTGTAGTGAGCTCTTGACCCAACATTATTACCTAATATTAAAGTGAAGAGTTTGTTTTGAAGAAAATGCATATCGACAGACACATTGCAAATCAGTAATTTCGCTTTTGTTCAATCACTATCTGCCCTGAAGCTAGGTTACAAAACTACTAAGGTTACAATGGCAGTGGGAATGCTCATTTTTCTTTTTTTTTTTTATTAGGTATAAGCAACTTAGTACTGTAATCTGTTTAGCCAATACTATCGATAAAAAATAGGATAAAGTGCTTAAGAGTCACAGGTAAGGCCGTTATAACAACTGTGGACAGAGAAAAATTGATAACCAAATAAAGTAAACAATAGGCCTAATGATCAGTCACAGAGGGTGGGTTTTGGGTGGCACGTAGGCTAGAGCGAAGAAGAGCGCTTCAGATCATTTTCCATGGGTAAGCACATACTTATCTATGCTCGCAAACTGCTCGCATACAACGTGTGTGTAAGTGTGAAGAGAGAGAGAGAATAAGTTATCGGCTGGTTCAGAACTACTAAATCTAGATACAACTTTTCCACGGTAGTGCCTCCACGAGTTTATAAACTGAATCCTCGAGGGAACAACACTTGTTTATAAATGACTGTTCGGTGTGACTCTCTCTCTCTCTCTCTCTCTCTCTCTCTCTCTCTCTCTTGCCCCGTCGATGTGATGACAAGATGTTTACGAGTTTATTTATCTTTCTGTCTGTCTGTCAGTCAGCGAGAGGGCATAGTTTGCCTTACTTCATCATCTCATCAGATGGCGTGCTTTGCGTGTAGAAGTGCTAGGGAGAGAACGAGAGAAAGAGGTCGGGGAAGTCGGGTAGGTGACCGGATGGAGAGGTGGCAGCTACGATTCTGAATCAGACTGGGAATAATGAATGAAATTGAAGTGTAATTCTCTGTGGAAGGGGAAGGTTTCAGTTCTGTCAGACATATAGAAAGTAGCTCTGAATCTTGTCAGACAATCAACTGTGCTTTATTATTATGTATATATATACACACACACACACACACACACACACACACACACACACACATATATATATATATATATATATATATATATATATATATATATATATATATATTCTCTCCTTCTCAGCTTAATCCCTAGTCAGGGTCACTGTTTACAATGAGGCTCTTCCAGCTACCTTGAACCTCCTGTTTGATAACTGGTTTTAGCAGAAATTTTAGGGATGGATGCCCTTCCTTATTCCAACCGACCCTATTTATCCTAAGAACTTAGGAAAGATATAAAAAAAAGGCAAAATCATTGCTAACAAAAGCATTGGAAAACTACAAACAATAAATCCTGGAGCAGTCCACTGCCCGAGTTAAGTCCCACCTGCACACATTTGCATTTTTATATAAAACATAAATCCGCAAGGCCTCGCGGACCAAATTATTCAAGTGGAAAAACTCTCCAAAGTAAATTGAAAGAGAGAGAGAGAGGAAGGGTGGTTACAAATATGTATGTATATGTATATGCATGTGTTTTTATATAAATATATAAACATTATATTATATATATTTGTGTTTATATATGTATAATATATATACAGTATATATGTATATATACTTATATTTATATATAGTATATATATATATATATATATATATATATATATATATTTATATATGTACATATATATAGATGAGGAGAGAGAAAAGAAGGGAGGAGGTTTTATATATATATATATATATATATATATATATATATACATATATACTCTCTAGATTATTTTTACTCATTGTTATTATTTTTTTAAACAGGAGTAGAAATATATTAAACTAACATCCCAAGACAAACATCAATATCATCCCTCACTATTAACCCCAATCCATTCTCTACCATTACGAGCAATGGCAGCTCTCCCAAGGTCGATTCCTGGCTGAGAAATGGAACGGCATAGGAACGTTTTCTTGGGAGACCGATATGCTGTACTTCCGTTGGTGGCCGGTAAAATTCTCAGGAAAAAAAGTCACAGGAAAAAGAGTTACAGTTTTGGCTAGGAAAAAAAGTCACAGGAAAAAGAGTTACGGTTTTGGCTAGGAAAAATGTCACATTAATTTATGGTAGCTGGTAATAAAGTCACAGGGGAAAAATTCTCTGTATCTCTTGGGGGTCATTATATTATGATATTCACAGTCTTTTTTTATGTTTATATGGAAATCCCCAACGGGCTTGTACTAAACACGCCGCAAATGTGGATACATACTGGGTAAAAAAAAAAAAACTCTCAAACGGGCTTGTACTAAACACGCCGCAAAGGTGGATACTTAACGGGTAAAAAAAAAAAAAAAAAAACTCCCCAACGGGCTTGTACTAAACACGCCGTAAAGATGGATACACACCGGGTTAAAATCCTTCGGGGTCACTATCTAGGAAAGATTATTGTGACTTTTTTTTCCTGTGACTTTTTTCATGTGACTCTTTTTCTGTGACTTTTTTCCTGTGACATTTTACTTGGATTCCTTCCGTTGACCTTATCCATGAATGGGGGTAGGAATCTTGGAAGAAAGTAAGCCTAAGGTTATTCGTCTATCGAATCGTTAGCATTACCTTAACAGGACATATATGGAAATAAGTTCATGACAGGAAGGTTGCAACACTATAAGCCTACGGACCCTTCTCAACAAGTTACTAAGAGGGAAAGATGGCTTTTCCTTCCTGCATGGTCACTTGAAGCTAAAATATTTAATAATAATAAAAAAAAGATTCCTCTGCATATAGTATTTGCAAGTTCCTCGTTGGAGGAGTCGGTACCGTTTTCGGCTAGCACACTGCTGGGCCCGCGTTCGAGTCTCCGGCGGGCCAGTGAAGAATTAGAGGAATTTATTTCTGGTGATAGAAATTCATTTCTCGCTATAATGTGGTTCGGATTCCACAATAAGCTGTAGATCCCGTTGCTAGGTAACCAGTTGGTTATTAGCCACGTAAAATAAGTCTAATCCTTCGGGCCAGCCCTAGGAGAGCTGTTAATCAGCTCAGTGATCTGGTTAAACTAAGGTATACTTAATTTTTTTCTGGCATCAGTGGTATCAAAAGAGATAAGTCTAAACTTTTTCTTTCTAGCAGGTCTTTTTCTGGGATGTGGGCGCTAGACCCTTTTACATTTCCTTGACTCCCAGCTAGGGTTTGTTTCCCGGGGTCCCGGACAATTTTCAAGGTTTAATAATCCCGGGATATTTTTGCAAATCCCGGGAAATCCCGGGATAAAAATTAAGTACAAAAATAGGGACAAATTTGACTGCAGGATGGTTGTGGACTTGTTGTTCTGTTTATATTTTTATATACTGTAAATACGGACAATTTCTGTCATTATCCTTATGATAATAATGATAGATGTCTAGATTATGTCACTGTTTTGATATTTATATAAAATACTTTATATTTTCAGTGAATTGTATTTTCTCATCAACAGCATCTTGCTAAAATTGCTAAAATCTTGTAAAATTGCTAAAATCTTGTAAAATTTCAAGTTGCAACGCTTTTGCAAGATAAGGCCTGTCAAATAAATCCATGGAGGGAAGATAAAGTGTCTGTTTCAGTGTTTCCAGTTTATTGCAGTAACTAAATCTATAGGGGACAGGGGTATGAAACCGTGACAAAATAATCATGTAAAAGTTTGCAGATTTTTCAAGAGGAACACATTCCTTCTTTATCATGTGGAAACGTGGTATTACTGTTTACCTAATGCTCTATTTTGTATATTTGGGACGGTAATCACGCGAAGCAGTCCCAACAGAGTGTATGCTTTGAACAAGTTTGCAGCAGGTTTTGAACAAGAAGTGTTTGTGATGAGTGACTGCAGCCCGTGTGGGGTACCGTCCACTGTGTCGTGTTATATAAGAACTTATTCTATGAGAAACTTCTTATTCATTTAGTTCATGTTATAAATAAAGGATGCATACATTTAGTTTTTCTTCATTTATTTTTACTACATTTTCTGCCATTAAGTACTCTTTTCATTTCACTGAGTATAAACGAAAACAAATGTATTTTTTTTATCAATGATAATGAACTATAATTTACATTCTCATTCGCAGTGGGATTTGGAAGCAGAACAAAAATAAAGTAGTAAACGAAGCATATTTTAATTCTTGTTCTTATTCCTCTTACTTTGTTGACAAACAAAGTGTATGCTGTAATTAAACATTAGGTGGAATTAATAAGACAGTCAATCTACAGTAATATTTCTGCATATCTAGTAATGCTAAGCACATCAAAAACCTGGAAGGGAAACAAGGTATAATGTGTAATCTTAGACAATTGAAAATCCCGGCAATTCCCGGGATCCCGGGATTAGGACTAATTTTATCCCGGAATCCCGGGACCAAGAAAAAGCTCCAAAACGACAATCCCTACTCCCAGCTGACGACGGTACTCATTCAAGGGTGGGTCAACTCGTGGCGTAGGCCGACATCAAACCACGGACCTCGCAAAAGTGAGCCAACGCATTTAAGCTCACTTTCGCGAAATATCATTTATCTCCAACAAACGTTCGGGGAGACAGCTGTTATGAGCAATAACCCAACATCTTGCTCTTGGCCTGGCTTCATGAAGGGCCCATTATACTGATATGCAGTATAAACAGTTGCGTTTTAAGTCTTCAGCGATGTGGACCATCTGCGCAATTTAGTGTGTTATAAGAATAAACTGACCTCGGATCTTTCTTTCCCACAACACACACACATATATACAGTATATATATATATATATATATATATATATATATATATATATATACACATATATATATATATATATATATATATATATATATATATATATATATATATATATATATATATAAATATATATATATAATATACACATCGTGTGTGTGTGTGTGTGGAACTACAGCGCTTAGTTAATTCTATCAGGGAGAAAAGCACAAAACTGAATTTGTACGATTTTTTTTATCAGATTATGAAAGTCAACAGATTTTATATAAATTGTATAAAATTATGATGAATATGACCATCATATAGTCACAAACAAGTGGAAAATGTAGAAAAATTATGATAATAAAGCACAATACTCAGAAATATTTCGTTGATTCCAATTTGCAGGCTTAAAATCGCATTTTCCACCGGTTTGGCACGGATAGGTTTTAATTAATTCAACTTTGGAGATAATGAACTGATTATTGTATAAATTACTGTTTGTCAGATAGTAATATGAAATTAGAATTGGTGTTATCAAAAAATGACTTTTTGGTAAGAAAATTATATTCAGTTGGTTAGTGTATGTGCTCGATAATAATAATAATAATAATAATAATAATAATAATAATAATAATAATAATAATAATAAACACGTCTACATCATGCAGTCTCCACACCTAGTTTAAATGTTAAAACTTGCAGATTGTGGATCCGTAATTTATAGACTACGCGGTATACACGAATATACGTATAATTTAGGATGACCTGTGAAAGCAGAATTGTATAAACACCGTATTCTCACAAGGATTTCTCGTATAGTAAAGTTCAAAATTTTCGTTCCTTACACTGCATAAACAACGCAGTGGTCTCGCTTGCTCGAGTGTATGCGTCCTTCCCCAAGGAAGGTCAAACATATTTATAGCGACGATTTCCGCGAAGGAGCGGCAAAGAAAACAGGAATGAGTATCTGTAACAATTACCTCAATGAACTCTAATTCTTGATGTTCTCGCTCTATTTGGTACGCTCTCGAACCTACAAGCTTTGGAAATCAAATTAAAGGCTTTCAGTGAAGAGAGCATCACCCCAACTCACAAAAATGCGAGGAAATCGAAAAGGCACATATATCGGGTGGATGTGACCATGTCGGTTTTATATAATTAGGAATAATCACACCAACGTGCATCCGTCAGAAATACAACAACACTGTAGGAGAAACTAAAACTAGTAAATGACTAAAGTTTCCACATGATTAAAATCAGAATATGATGGAAATAATTTGCAAAGACTCTGGAAGCACAACTAAATCATAGTATACATTATACAATACTCAAATGGAAACAGCAAAGAACCCACCCATCGTCGCTGGTGCAACACCCGTCTCGCGACAGTGTTAGTACTATCTCTGTTTGGTGTCCGTGGATGGGTCCGCGCCTCTGGAAAACTATATCTGTGATTTATTTCATTTTTCGGTATTATATGAAGTAACTGCCTGTACATTATATTCGGTGCCATGGGATTGTTACCCTATTTGGAACAAGTTTACAATAGCCATTTAGAAGAAATCGTTACTGTTCTAATATCATACATCGGCCTACATGTCAAGGTACTGTCTCAAGATTTTTCGTTTCATCGTTTTAGTGAATAACGTTTCCATGGTGAGTGGTGGGGTACAGTAGTAAAAAGGGAAATTTCAGGGGCAATATATTCATGGTAACTGTTGATGATCAGTAATAAAAGGGAAATTTAAGGAGCAAATAAGCCTAGTAACTATCTTTGGTCAGAGTCAGGTTGACTTACTCTTCCTTCTACAGTATTAAGACTATACTTCCATTATCCTTTGGGAAACTGGCGATAGTACTCTATACTCGACCCCAGGGATGACAATCAAAATCTTTGTTAGCTATACTGTATATGTTTCTGTAGGGTACTTCTCCGGTCTATTATTTCACGATCCTCTAGCATGGCCACAGAATCTACTGCATTATGGAGCGTGAAAAGTTCAGAGTACCTATGTACAGACACCGTTTAGCTTTGGGTATATATTTTTAGGTAATTCTATATATTAGCTCCGTGCCTGTTTTTACCTTTTCTACTGGTTTTTTCTACACTTTAAGGGGTTCTGATACTGGCGGTGCATCTGTTTGTGGTCGGCCAAATGGAATGTCCCTTCGCCGTGTTTAGTACTGGCTCGGGGGAGGGGTACCCATACGTTAACAAGTTATTGTCCTTGCCGGACGGGATATGAACCGTTCTGAACAGACGTACCTGCCCTCTGTCTTGTGAAAATCGCGTATGGAAACCCTTGTTGGATGGACTTCAGGGGTTAATTACAGGTTAATTACACTCGAGCGCCAAAAATTAAAGGTAAATTCATAATTAGCAACCAAAAAACTGTAGAAAAAGTCAAGTTATAGTGCTGTTTCCGCCGCGGAGCTACTATATAGTTCTACCTTTTTTTATTTGAGCCTGCCAGCAGATGCCCTTTCTTGAATTATTCACCATATGAAAAACTCAAACATCATCAGTCTTTTCACGTTTCAATTGTCAAGTATGACACAAAGCTGGTTAGTGTTTGGAAAGATAGCTCGCCAAAACCGATGAATTGTATATTTCCAAAGTGTCCGTCGTGTGGTTTGTTATTTTTTTTTCTCTCTCTCTCTTTTTAGTATTATTGGAGTAGGGAATGCCACATTTTTGTTTTGCTGATGGCTAATAGATATAAGGGACCAGAGCACACGAAAAGCAATTGAAAAAAGATATAGGGTTCTTGTTTCATGAAAACGCCTTCACCTTAGGTTAGATACAAAGGATACTTCCTGTTAACCTAACCTAACCTAGCCTAACCGAACTCGATAATGTACGTACTCTGCAAACTTTTAAATTTCCAAATCTAGATTAATGAACATCGCAGGCAGATGTTAGTGCGCGATATCTTAAATGTTTTAACCGTATTTTTTTATTTACTTCAAGGTACCGGGGCCTTCAATGCGCAGCAGCAAGATTAGCCTAATAGTAGTTATTTGGAAGAAATTATTCAGGAATATCAAGAACATGACCCTAAAATGTAAAGCTGCTTCATTCATGATATTTGAGCCTTCCAGTGTAGGCAAGCTGATTGTGAAGTTCCTCATGTGAAAAGTGGTAGGGTTCAGAAAATGTGCTATCTATGTCATTGAGACATGGGTGCTGGCTGTCATTAAGTAAAAGGCGGATAAAACAACAGCCACGAGAGTTAGACTAATTAAAAAAAACGTCAATTAGCTATTTTTGCCAAGAGAAATGTGCTAAAGGGAAAACATATAAGTAAGTGACTGTTTTAGGACAAGGGTTTGTAGGCTGAATGAAGGCAGTATGCTGGTTTATTAGGTCAGGTGAGGGAGCACTTTAGGGCCACAGTATAATGTTAGTAAACTATGGAAAAAGGTCATCTAGACCAAGCACCCAAATTATTTTAAACAGAAAATTAAGGTTCTGTGAATGACACACACTTTAAAGACTGTAGGCTACTACGGGGGAGGACTCTTAGACCAAAAAAGGAAGGGATTGGCAGCACAGTGGAATTTCATTGAATGATACATGGCGAGTCTTTCGAAGCTAAATGAGGAAAAGCTTGAATGTTTCCAGAATTTTGATCAAGCTGAGAATTTGGGAACAGGCAAAACTGGAAGTCTCCTAGCCCACGCAAAGGAAAGGATGGCTGAGGACAAGGTCCTGGGAGTCCACAGCATAATCACGAGGAGCCAAGCTGAGGTTTTGAATGCTTAATAGCCAGGATTCTTAAATAAGAGGAATTTTGTTTGTACGGTCATTAAATCATTGTGGAAATCTCTAATGATTCTCAGAGAACATTTTTTCCAAATCATTTTTTATCGAATGCATTACTGAGGAGGAAAACCATTCATTAATTAAGCCATCGTTTTCATCGTCTGGTAGATATGTTCAAATTTACGTAAAGAGTAAGGTTAGGTGAGACCAGGTTAGTGCCCTTGGAACTGGTAAGGTCCTATGACCTTAAAACAGGTCGTTTCTTGATAAAGCTAAGTATTTTATTTTTAGAAACTTTAAAACAAAGACTCGCCCATCTCACGGTATCATATGTTTAATTTAGTTTTATATTTTTGTAAAGCAAAGAGGTATAAGACGAGGTTAGATAAGGTGAGGTTGAGTTAGAAATAACAAGGTTATTCAAGTAAGGTTAAGTTAGTCACCCCCCGTTTCTCCATTCTGCAATATTTATAGTCAATCCGTAAAGGCAGTTGCTCAAAAGAGGCGGGAAAATATTCAAAATATCAGTCATTATATTGCTGTGAGATGATATTTTGCAGAATTATTAATATGCGCCGAGAAAATAATTATATTTATTGATGCCGGTAGGTCAGTTTACTTTAGCCTAGCAACGCTCGTATTGATTTTTGTTTCGTGAATAGATATTTAGCTCATGAGGTGGCAAATGCACAATGCTATTTTGTGGCATAACTTCTTTCTTTCTCAAGCTTAAGGCTTAGCAGAGGAATCCTCCCAATACAACATGTAACTGATTGCTCAGGTGTCGTTGAAGCCTTAAAAGGAAATAGAAAATCGAAACCTTTGTTTAAGTAGGGAACTGGAATTCACTTCTCGCCTGCTGTCTGTTTTCGTTAACTGCGTGAAATTAATGGAACCACTTCTCTGTCGGGATATTGAAACTCGAGTGGACGTTTTACAATTGTAATGAGAAAAAAAAGGAACCATACAGGGAGTGAACAATCGGCTTTATATAATCATAAAATAATTAGTGGAAATTTAACCATCTTGCGTCTCAGATGAAGTCGGAGATGTGCCGAATAAGATATCGATGATTGAAAACCTCTTTGTCTTTTTCACTCATTTATTCATTCATAAATTTATTTTGTGTGCTAGACCTATTTTACATTCGCCTTTCCAAAATATCTGGCATTGCTCATAATTATTCCAGGTATCATCTCAACACAATTATTTTTGCCTGTATGACACCTCGTGGGAAAACTTATGAACTGAAAAGCAAATATTCTAATGTATTGTTTTTTTTTTTTTTATTAACGCAGAAGGCCCCCTTGAGGGAAATCAGTAAGACTAATTTTGTCTTCAGGCTAAAGATCAAACCCATTGTCTACGTAGGGGGGTAGTGCCGTCAGTGCACCTCATGCGGTGCACTGTAGACATTACTCAAGGTTCTTTGCAGCGTGCCTTCGGCCCCTAGCTGCAACCTCTTTCGTTCCTTTTACTGTACCTCCTTTCATATTCCCTTTCTTCCATCTTACTTTCCACCCTCTCCTAAGAATTGGTTCATAGTGCAACTGCGGGTTATCCTCCAGTTACACCTTTCAAACATTTTACTGACAATTTCTGTTTCAGCTCTGAATGACCTCATAGGCCTCAGTGCTTGACCTTTGGCCTAAATTCTATATTCAGTTCAATTCAATTCAATTCAAAACCATTGTTCTTTGCTTAATAAGTACTTCAAGTCAACAGCAAGATCAGCTAGAAGTAATGCGAGTAATAGTAGAAGTCGTTACAGCGCAAGTTCTTGGTTCCTTGACTACATCTCATGATAGTCGTAGTCGTAAGTAGGCAAATAGTACTATCAGAAATATTCCAAGCCTAGATATGCTTAGGGGCTGGTGTACCAGTTCTTCTGGCCCATTCGAAAATTTCACTTATTTTCCGAGAAATTGACTTCGCAAAGAGAATTTGCAAAATGAAGCGTGACATACACATAAATTTTATTCCCATTTTTCTTCATTCTTCTGTGTGGAAGAGAGAGAGAGAGAGAGAGAGAGAGAGAGAGAGAGAGAGAGAGAGAGAGAGAGAGAGAGAGAGGACTTTTGTCACAGGTGGACGGTGCGTATTACTATGCAAATGAGTTTGTTTCTGAAAGGAGGCTTATTCACTTTACAATAGTTCTTTGTGCATGACTTGCGTTAGGTACGGCTACTTATGTTACTGGAGGAAATTCCATCTTTTCCTTGTTCTTTGTCTGACTCTGTCTTTCATGGGCATGTCATTAAAAACTACAAAGCATAAAAGCTAAAGCAAAACTGAAGCACTACAGTGTCAAGATTAGAAAGGTATCCTGAGTGAGACATAGGCTAATCATTCAGGCTGGCTTCTATCTCTCTCTCTCTCTCTCTCTCTCTCTCTCTCTCTCTCTCTCGCTTCGGTGTGAGACACTGCATTCGCCGTCATATCTTTGGATGACACACCAAGACGGAACAACCACATCACTCAAGGAAGCCGGAAGCGAACAAGACGCATGGCAACTGCTGCTCACCTCTCTTTGGTATAGAAAGGCACTGCGTCCTCTTTGACCTGTGCTTGCTGTTGCCAAATGGGCACCAGTTGTTTTATTACCCTAAAATCGGGCGCCTCGAAGACAGGACAGGGCCACCTCGCACCTCGTGTGGCCCTGTCTTCGACCTGTGGCATTAGCTTGCTTTGCCAAGTCCTTTTGGGACTAGGTTCTGGGAATAAATTGGGCCAGATAGTAATGTATTGAGAGTAAATATTAAGTAATGGGTTAAAATGGGACGGAAGAATAGTTATGAAAGTAAACCAGAGCATAATGAGGCTTAGGTTCATTTGTTACTTCTTTATCGACTGTTACTATAATGGGGAGTAAGTACTCTAGGATCAAGAACCTGTTCTGCTATAGTGGCATCTAATTCTAACTACTACTAAGGGAATCAGAGCCGATGAAACACGGTTTTTGGCAATACCTTTTTATCAAAGCATCGGATAAAGGTGAAAGTTGTCAAGTGTATATTTTATAACGTTACCTAATTTTTGCAAATATTATTTAGTACCAAGTTCAATAGTTCTGGTACTTATTAGAGTAAAAGTGTGTTTCCTATGCCAGAGTGATCAAAATTGCAGGTAAGGGTTTTGGACACAATAATGACGTCACAAT
Organism: Macrobrachium rosenbergii; assembly: GCF_040412425.1. Taxonomy (NCBI): domain Eukaryota; kingdom Metazoa; phylum Arthropoda; class Malacostraca; order Decapoda; family Palaemonidae; genus Macrobrachium; species Macrobrachium rosenbergii. The sequence continues at coordinate 48,581,411 of NC_089743.1, forward strand.
TAGAAGTTTACATGTGGGGAAAACGTCTCTTCACTGTGGCTCCGCTCACTTGCTGTGACATATTCACTAGTTATATTAGTACTCATCTTAGGCTTCAGCGATATCAATGATGGCGAGCATGTTCAATAATTTTATTATTATTTTGTGGAGGTTTTACCGCAACTTCCACAGCAGCTGTTTGGACTAAGTTGTTAGCTTGGAATTCTTCCATTTTTTTTTCTTGATATTCGTATAGTTTCTACTCTACAAATAATTCAATGCATGTAATTCATCCACATAATAAAGCAGTCCATAGTTCATTTGTTAGATCTACATCTATTCAGGGCGGGAATACAAAAAGACAATCCCTTTTCTAGTTTGACAGCAAGTCAAGTCAGGAACGGCCACTAGAAGGTAGCATTCAAATGAATAGCAATGATACCTCATTGCCCTCAAATGTTGGAGGTGTAAAGGTCAACGCCATTGTTTTATTTCAGTTAATGTAACTCATTGCTATTTTTTTTTTTTATTTGTCATACAGTGCCCTAAACAGGTAATGGTAGGAGTAAAGATATCAGTCAAATGTAACACGATTTATATTGATATGCATGGAAAGGAAAATATACTGAAATCAGTTTGAATGAGGAACATATTGTTATAATCATTTTGTTTTTAATTGTTATAGATGTACAAATAAAACGTCTAATACTATGCATAATTTATTTACAAAATGTCTTCATCGTCACTCTCGAGGAAGAGGCCGTCATTCCCGTCCTCATTGTTGCTAGCGATGTCAATGATGACTGGTTCCCGAATCCACGCTTTCATGGATATTGTCTAACAGCTCCTGCCCACACTTCTGGGATAGCCAAGTAACTATCACCCACTAAAGAAATAATGACCTATTCACGCTATAGTAAATCTTTCCACGGGTCTTCTCGCTTGTATACAAAGTGGCAAGCTGTAGCACAAATGCAGTCTTGCAACCACGGGGGCAACTCCACATCCTGCTGGCATTATCGAATTTGTTGAAGCCCATACTGTGAGCATATCCATTCACCGCCTACCTGGTGGATGGGCGGAGCATCATGACATCATATTACGTTTACGTCACGAGTTGTTTGAGGATCCTTGTGTTTGATTTTCTCGGTTCCGGCATCGGTGACTTCATTTTACTCTATAAATATCAAAACTATCGAACTTAGGTACTAAATAATACTTGCAAAAATTAGATAGGGTTATAAAATACACATTTGCCAACTTTCACCTTTATCCGATGGTTTGAATCCATTAGTAGACCTATTATTAACTGTATTACCTCTGGTTGCCATGATTTTCATGAGGCTTAACATTTTGTTTATTTACATGACTGAAAACATTAATGAAGAAAGAGTCCACACATTTGGATTTGATCTATGCTCTACCGACGAAATTAGTCTAGGGGCGGTTCTGTTTGTCCTCTACAACGGTAGTTATGATTCAGACCGTCGTCGCAAGGCATTCTGTTCGGTCAGTTTCCGTAAGTTATATCCACTTTCTAGACCGTGGTTATTCCTGAGCAAGGAACTTCCGGAATCGTTGATATTTTTCTATAGAATTAGTGCATACATCTCGCTTGGTAGAGCGTCCTCATCTCTGCATCTTGGCTAGGTGCCATATGTCACAAACTGGCTAGCGCTACAGTTTTGTCATTCCGTTCCCTCAGTTTTGTGGAAGAGTCTTTCTGACTGTTATGGTGCTCGTATGCTGAAGACTGCATGCACTGTTGCATTTGTTTTTCTGACGTTTTGCTGATCTATGTTGAATTATCTGCTTTTATTTGTTATTTATCTATTCCTTCGCTCTGTTTCCCAGTTTTCACATATGGGCATGTCTCTGGAGACAGGCTTGGCAAATTTATTGCCTTTTAGACTGATGGTGTGAAAGTGTGCACATTTTTGAGAAACGAAGTAAAATAATGATATAAACTGTTTCGGCAAACAGTTTACCTACTTCTTCCCAATATGAAACCTTTTGTTGACGGAACTAGGCTATACTGGGCTTTGGTTAAGCGCGCTGAAATGGTTACACCACCACATGCAGATTAGTATTTATTTCCTTGTTTCGAAACTGTTACGTGAATTTTGAAATTAAAGTTGGGGTTGCTTGAAATTTTTTAGAATTTCCTTGGAATGCTTGTCTCACTGTACCTGAAAATTCGTTCATTTGCGTTCGTACGTTCATTACAACGTGGAATTGTCTGAGAAAATTTCAGTTCATTGACCTCATTCATGGCATTGTAGGCCTATGTTTTTCCTTTCATTTTTGGAAATTTGGCTATAATAGACACGAACTGCAGATACTGTAGGTCACATTTACCAATTCATTATCCTGTTTATTGTAAAGGTCGTAACGACTCGAGCTTGTTTGTTTCATTTTATTCGCCCCGTTGGGGGCTAGTGCCGTCAGTGCACCTCCTGCGGTGAACTGTAGGCGTTACTTAAGGTTCTTTGTAGCGTCCCTTCGCCCCTACCTGCAACCCCTATAATTCCTTTTACTTTACCTACGTTTATATTCTCTTTATTCCGTCTTTCTTTCTTTCTCCCAACAATATTGTATTATAGTGCAACTGTGTTTTCCTCAGGTTTTCAAAAACCATCTTATCTAAATTTCCCTTTCAGCGCTGAATGACCTCATAGGTCACAGTGATTGGCCCTTGGCCTAAGTTTTTATCCATTCCATTCCATTATATTCAAGTTGCACTTTCCAGTAAGAGCCTCGGCATCACAAATGAAATGAGTGAAAACCTTTGTCCTTCGTGGGATTCGAATCTGCTCTTACACCATGTAAAAGTCTACCATTCATGTCTTACTTGTGCTTTCACTTCTACAAATCTCCACTCATATCCAGCCTCCCTACTCATAGTTCTCATCTAATTAGGTCTAGGTCTCCCAACTCTTCAGTGTCCCAGTGGAGCGTAGCTTACATAACCAATCCATCTCCATTTTCCCTTCGTCATTAGATCAACTACAGTATGGTGCTTCCATAATCCCTTTGATGTTACCATTTCTCTCCCTGTCCTGCTATTTGACTTTATTCTTTAAGCTTTGTTCTTAAAAAAGCTAAGTCTTTTAGATGTAGTTTTACTGACATACCATGATTCATATCTATATAGCAATACAGATCATATTAGGCTAATGCATATCCTTACTTTTTTATGCAGTTGCCCGTAGTGATTTCCTTTTTAAATCTGTTTTATAATATTCTAACTTAGGAGAACCTTTAGTTGTATTTGAGAGACAATTTATTATAGTCTCTAATTTATTTGAAAGACATTATTTCTGTTTTCCTTAAATTTATTAAATCCTTTATCCATCCAGTGTTATTTCATTATTTTGTGCATACTCTACCCTCATTATTTCTGTTTTCCTTAAATTTATCTTAATCCCATCTCTAGATATGTCCTTTCTTTGATCTTTTTATTACAACATGCATTTTATCCTTTTATTGTTAACTTAATCAAGACTTGTAAATGTTGTGATGTTTTGTTTATTACAACAGTATTCTCTGCAATTTCCAGGTCTATCATCCTTTTATTGTTAACTTAATCTAGACCTTCTCTTTGATCTTTAATCAATTTTTCTATTGCAAAAAGCACGATAAGGGCGAAAGCAAAGGTGAAATAATATCCCCTTGCAGCACCCACTATTTACTGAATATTCACCTGACAAGGCCCCATCATCATTAACCCTGGCCTCTGCTTCGTTCATAGATAATTCAAATTTGTTTTACACTGTCGAATGTCAAATGCCTTCTCTCAATCAACAAAAGCTATCAGGAAGAGATTTTTAAATTCCATAAGCTGCACAAGTCTTGGCATAAATATCTGATATGTAATACTTAAGTCTTTTCTAAATCCAGAGTGTTTATCATTAAGCATTTTATAACTTTCTTTCCCTAGCCTACAAAGGATGAATATGCTGAATATTTCATCACAACCGATATAAGTATTGTTCCTATAGCTACCACATTCAGTCATCTTTGACTTTCTCTTCCCAATCATCAGGCTTTGTTTCCTCATGTCATATTCTGGAAAGCAGCTTGGTTAGTATGCAAGGTATCATTTCATTTTCAGCTAACTTCATCTCCGCAGTTATTCCATTAAGTTTCCTTATTACAAATTCCCCCTCAAAAACTGTGAATTCACTCCTTTAGTACATTCAGTTCTTCATCAGCTTCTGGTATGTCAAGCCCCATTGTATTAACCCTAGATCCTTTGTCAACTGTTATGCTGGATGCTTTTAATTTCAACTTAAGTTTTGTAGTGACAAGGAGGTGATCACTGCCAGAGTCTGCTCCTTTGTAGCCTCTAACATTCCTAAGCGTTGTTTTTCTCACTAGATCAATGGCTATATGATCTGTTTGGTTTCTGTGAAGTGCCAAATGGAGATGTCCAAATATTTAAGGATGCCCCTACTTAGGAAAAAATACCTGCAATTGCAAGGTTATTTGCAACACAAAAAATAAAGTTGCACCCTATTTTAGTATGCAGTCTCTCCCAGGCCTTCCTTTTCCATTGCATCCTCCATTTTTTTCATTGTTCCTACCACTTTGGCATTGATATCACCAAGAGCATTTCTCATATTGCTCTCTGATATATCCTTTATAACATTCTACAGGTGTATTAAAATTCCTCTTATTTCTTCTGGGAGTTTATTTGTTGGTGCATGGCACTATACAAAATGCAGTTTTAAAATTTCCAGCAAATATCTGCTTTGCACTGCTTCATTCAGTCGATGTCTTTACTATATTTGGTGTTAAGATCATGCCCACTCCTTTTATACCAGTTACATTTGCACTTCTTGAATAAACATGTTTGTGACTTTGGGAAACTGCAGACTAGACTGGGGGTCATTTCTAAATTTTGTCTATCCACTGACATTGGGGATCCATTGAAGAATAGTTGGCTAAATACACTAAAGTGTCAGAAGTTTCTTCTAGCATGCACTTCCTAGCTAACTTATGGCCAGTGACCCCTGCCGTTGGCTATTGGTTTTAACCAAGGTCATATGCCAAATTTCAAGAGCTGAAGCTGAAGAGACAGAGTACTCAGTGATTTACCTTATTCGTCATTCCACTGCCAGTTATTTCTCATAATCAGTCACGAATTTTGATTGTGTATCCATTACTTAAGGAGATGTGAACCTACAAGGCAGCGGTTGCTCTACCCTGGCTCGGAGCTCAAATCCAGGTCCTGTCAGCTAGACCAGCTCGACCAGCTGGACCTAGTGCTCACGAAGGACCAGGGATGCAACTCCTTAAAAGGTTTTTACAAAACCTGCACCAGTTACTGTTACTATATATTCATTTTTTCCCTCTGGTCCCACTCCACCAAGGGCACTCTGAGAGTCCCGCAAACTCAGTTAGTCACATACTTAAGAATGTAGACACATTGAGTTTTTTTTTTTTTTTACGGTGTACTCCATATTAATTGTCAAACCCACACTGTCATAGCACCAGAAAAAAAGGAAAATATTGTGCCGGCTTTGTCTGCCCGTCCGCTCTTTAGTCTATCCGCACTTTTTCTCTCCACCCTCAGGTCTTAAAAACTACTAAGAGGCTAGAGGGCTGCAAATTGGAATGTTAATCATCCACCCTCCAATCGTCAAACATTCCAAATTGCAGCCTTCTAGCCTCAGCAGTTTTTATTTTATTTAAGGTTAAAGTCAGCCAAAACCGTGCTTCTGGCAACATTACAGGGTAGGCTACCACCGGGCCGTGGTTAAAGTTTCATGGGCCGCGGCTCTTACAGCATTATACCGAGACCACCAACAGACAGGTCTATTTTCGGTGGCCTTAATTATACGCTATAGCGGCTGTACAGAAAACTCGATTGCGCCGAAGAAACTTCGGCGCATTTTTTACTTATTTTCTTGAACGACTTGATACTTTCAGTCCTCCAAAACCCACTTCACAATCAAGGTATGATTTCCACACTCTCATAGAACTCGGAAAAAAGAATTCCTTAATTTTTTTTTAACAACTCGGCATTTTCAGTCTTCCAAAACCATTTTACAACCCAGATATGATTTACATTTGTAAGTCCTTATAAAGCAATTCATTGGAAATAATTGATACAGTTCTGCTCTGAATACGATACGTAAATGTAATCCCAAACTTGGTTAATAATTCTCTCTCTCTCTCTCTCTCTCTCTCTCTCTCTCTCTCTCTCTCTCTCTCTCTCTCTCTCTCTCTCTCTCTCTCTCTCTCTCTCTCTCTCTCTCTCGTCTAGATTGACTTAGAACCTTTAACTTCCCGGGGATAGCAAATTTGAAATTCTCATTATGGCCCGTGCAATTACGTAAAGCTGACCTAAGCCTCTGGATCCCCTGCTCTCCTTTGTTGTAATCTAACCTTGTAAGTCTTGCTTATGCAAAGCAAAAACCTTGCACGCACAGAACGCCAATGCACGGCGGGGCTTCCGTCGAAGCGCTGGTGCGGGGCGGGGGGAAGAAGAAGAGAGATTGTCAACTTTTCTCAGGTCAGGTACAGCTGTGTCGGTGCGGATTTGATGTCATTGTCTCTCTCTCTCTGTTATGTTGTACCTTGATGGGTTTATTTGTATATTTCAGACGACATGCTAACATGTGACTTCTTTTGCAGTATTATTTATATATATATATATATATATATATATATATATATATATATATATATATATATATATATATATATATGTGTGTGTGTGTGTGTGTAATTCTAATAGCCACAATGCCCTCTTAACTTCTCGAATTCTTCGTGGTTTTTGGATGTGCTTGTAAACTGAAGCCGTGACATCCAAACACAAGAAATTGAAGAGACTTGTGATTGCTGGTCGCGGGAGACGAACCCGGGTCACCTTGACCACAAGGAGGTCACGTTGCCGTGGTCAGGTCGGCAACGTGACCTCCTTGTGGTTAAGGTGACCTGGGTTCGTCTCCCGCGACCGGCAAATCACAAGTCTCTTCAATTTCTTGTGTTTGGATGTCACGGCGTCGTAGTTACAAGCATATCCAAAAAGCACGAAGAATTCGAGAAGTTAAGAGGGCATTGTGGTTATTAGAATTACATATGTGTCTGGTAAAAGTGACTAGTAGATTACACACACACATATATATATATATATATATATATATATATATATATATATATATATATATATATATATATATATATATATATATATATATATATATTTATATATATATATATATATATATATATATATATATTTATATATATATATATATATATTTATATATTCATATATATAATATATAATATATATGTATATATATATATATATATATATATATATATATATATATATATATATATATATATATATACAGTATATAATTTTGAAAGTCAGGTCTATGGTATGGACAGGAGTACTTGATAGTGAGTTACTGTAGGGGGTAGTGCCATCTGTGCATCTCACATGGTGCACTGTAGGCTTTAATATGGGTATTTGCAGCGTTCCTTCAGCCCTCAGCTGCACCCACTTTTAAGCCTTTTTATTACTGGAAACTCCATTCTCTCTTCCTTTCTTCAGTCTTGCTGCCCAACCTCTCTAACTATTACTTCTTATCCAACTGTGGGGTTTTCTTCCAGTACCACCTTTAGAGATCCTCTTACTTCATCTCCTTTATTTTATGGATCTCCTTTATCTTGCTGTCCAACCACTCCAACTCCCTCCTTTCACTGTGCTAAGCGCTGAATGGCTGAAAGTTCCCCAGTGGTTGGCATGACAGCTTAAATTTCATGGTTCAATCAATCATTTCTTCGGTTGTACGACATCACCTAATTAGTTGATTTTATGAACTGAAAAGCAGTCGTTGAAGCCTGTGCAATTTTTATTATCCTACTATCCTAAGAATTGGCAACGCCAGTAATAATAATCATCATCATCATCATATCTCACCCATATGCAGGAAGTGCAGTATGCAAGACGAGACCATAAACCACATAGCAAGCGAATGTCCGGCGCTTGCACAGAACCGGTACAAAAAGAGGCATGATTCACTAGCAAAAACCCTCCACTGGAGCCTGTGCAAGAAAAACCAGCGGCTCTGCCTTGCACTAATAAGTGGTACGAGCACTAACCTGAGGAGGTAATAGAAAACGATCAGGCAGAGATCCTCTGGGACTATGTTATTAACAGATAGGGTGATACGTGCCAATAGACCTGACGTGATGTTGATTGACAAAATCAAGAAGACAGAATGACTCATTGATGTGGCAATACCATGGGACACCAGTGTAGATGAGAAAGAAAGAGAAAAAATTGATAAGTATCAAGACCTCAAAATCGAAACAAGAAGGATATGGAACATGCCCGTGGAAATTGTACCCATAATCATGTGAACACTAGGAACGATCCCAAGAACCCTGAGAATTAATCTAGAAAAATTATATGCCGAAGTAGCTCCAGGACTCATGCAGTCTTAAGAGTGTGCTACTAGAAACAGCGCACATAGTGAGAAAAGTGATGAACTCCTAAGGAGGCAGGATGCAACCCGGAACCCCACACTATAAAAACTACCCAGTCGAACAGGATGACTTTGATGGACAAAAAATATATAATAATAATAATAATAATAATAATAATAATATATAATATAATATATAATAATAATAATAATAATAATAATAATAATAATAATAATAATAATAATAATAATAATAATAATAATAATAATAATGCCTCCGCTTTTTCCCTGTATTTCCAGATTGTATTTTCATATGCATTTCATTGGTTGTTATAGATGTTGCCATAATTGCAAATAAATGTAAATTTTGGTCGAAACTGTCGGTGGAATTTCTTTATGGGTATATAAAGTGCTTGTGAAATTGTGATATTTCATACTTGGTCAAGGAATCCATTTGTATATGTAAATGAATACACTGAGTTTGTGGGTGTGCATAGATGTACCGTGCATCTGTACGTGTGTTTACTACTATGTGCATTTTATGTAAGTTTCGGTTAAGTTAAAAAATCATACTTGGTATTATAAGGCATTACGACACAGATAATCATGCTAGGTAAGTGTTGCTTACTGGTGGAGAGAGAGAGAGAGAGAGAAAGAGAAAATATGGGGGTTTTGTTTTTGTACCAGTAATTAGTACAGAAACATGGGACTAACTAAAGCATTCCATGACATAAAATTATTTTGAATATAATGAAAGAAAAATTTTAGAAGTAATTGAACTGGTTAGATATCTAAAGCAAATATTAATAAAAAAAATAAAATAAAAAACTAAAATCGACCATATCAAGTGTCCGTTATTTGAATGGAGAGAGCGCGTCCAATTGTATGCCTTATTTTTCTGGCCTCGGCTTGAGTCAGCTGGTCGTGTGTTCGAGAAGTTTGTTGTTTCAACGTAAATAGAATTTTGTTTACCCGGCTGTTTGCAGTGAATAGTGACAGCAGCGAGGAGAAAGAGAGAGAGAGAGAGAGAGAGAGAGAGAGAGACTACTCAGTGATTTGGGCGTTTGAATTCTCGCTTAGAACGTTGCTCATAGAAGCCCGTTATTCTGGTTGTCCAACTTTGACAACAGAGTTCATTTATTTTACACGGCGTGATTTAACACTGGATACGATCATAATACGTACATTTGTCTTTTGATTCATTAGTTTATTATAATTTTAATTTATTAAAGCCGCATCTGCTTATTTTGTCTATATTGTAAAGAACTATGAAAAAGACTTAAGACTAATTGGCCTATAGCTGCTTAGGAAGAATTGAAGTCATTAAATTTTATTGTTATTTACGCACTATTTCATAAGCGTGCACTTTCCTCCATAAATTCTTGTGTTAAGCAGGAGATGTCATGATTAAGTGCTTTGCAAATAATTATTTAATACTTAATTGCATTCAAAGTTTATTCAGGCAATGTGTTTGCGTGTGCGTTTAGCTGTAGCTGTTTCATAGATAAGAATGTCTTGCCCCCGCGTTAGGCATAATTGCTCTCTCTCTCTCTCTCTCTCTCTCTCTCTCTCTCTCTCTCTCTCTCTCTCTCTCTCTCTCTCTTGTGTACCAATAAATCATTATTCACTGGTTAACCGTTGTGTTTCTTTTTGCGACACAGCTTTGGTATTCTCTCCTTACATCTGTTTCCTGACATACAATCTCCCTTCTTTGAAAAGGTTTATCGCTTTCTTCTTTGTTAAGTACAACCTTTAAAGCTTTCTTTTCCTCTCTCTAGTTCTCTTCAGCTGGGCTAGAAAAGGACACTGGGTTTCCCTGCCCTTTGTGTTTCCCTCATAAAAAATCAGGCGCTGTTGCTTTCCCTTCATCAGAATGCAAGATCTTAATCGCTTATAAGTCTTGGGGTAAACAAAGCACGTAATCTCTTGAAAGAAAAAAAGTCTTAAGAAGGTTGAGTGTGGATTAGACAGATTCCTTTGGTTTTTTCTTCATCGGAGCAAAATTCTCTCTCTCTCTCTCTCTCTCTCTCTCTCTCTCTCTCTCTCTCTCTCTCTCTCTCTGTGTGTGTGTGTGTGTGTGTGTGTGTGTGTGTGACTTGGTGGGAAATAGTCTCGTATGTACTAGCTGTCCACGAAAAGATAATATTTTATGTTTCTTATAAATTACTTAAGATCTGTTTTTTGTTAAGTTACAGAGTATGGGAATATTTATGTATCAAACAATTTCATCATTAGTATTTTTAGTCTTTTGATATAAATTGTGTATATTTTTTATTCACCCCTGCTTCTCACTAATTAATTAACTTGTAATTAAATTTTTTTATCATCTTTTTACATTATTACTTATTACTAAGTTTCATTCACTCAAGAGACATTTCTTTTAATTTTATGAATTTTGGAATGTCATCATCGTTTTCCGGAAGTGATTTTGCTATCATCGTCATCTGAAATTTCGTTACGTTTTCTCTGCAGGTGGGTAGTGCCTTCAGTGCATCTCACGTTTTGCACCGTAGGCATCACTAAAAGGCGTTTAGCGGTGTCCCTTCGGCCTATAGCTGCGTCCACTTTTCAACCTTTTACTTTACCTCCATTCTTGCTTCCTTTCTTCCAACTCACTATCCATCCTCGTTAACTAATTCTTCGTTGGATAAATAATAAGTATACCTTAGTTTTACCAGACCACTGAGCTGATTAACAGCTCTCCTAGGGCTGGCCCGAAGGATTAGACTTATTTTACGTGGCTAAGAACCAACTGGTTACTTAGCAACGGGACCTACAGCTTATTGTGGAATCCGAACCACATTATAGCGAGAAATGAATTTCTATCACCAGAAATAAATTCCTCTGACTCTTCATCAACCGGCCGTGGGAATTGAACTCCGGCCCATCGAGTGAGAGTCTGAAACTCAAGCGACTCGGCCAACAAAGGGCTTTGTTCTTCGTTGGAGGGGTGGATAGAGCTTGCGCCTGGCACGCTGTTGGCCCAGCGTTCGACTCTCCTACCCGGCTAATGAAGAACTAGAGGAATTTATTTCTGGTGATAGAAATTCACTTCTCGTCATAATGTGGTTCGGATCCCACAATAAGCTGTAGGTCCCGTTGCTAGATAACCAGTTGGTTCTTAGCCACGTAAAATAAATCTAATCCTTCGGGCCAGCCCTAGGATAGCTCAGTGGTCTGGTTAAACTAAGATATACTTAACTTTTTTTTTATCCTCTTTAACTATTACCTCTCAGGGCAGCTGTGGCGGTTCCTCGTAATTTCACCTTCAGGTGTCTATAATACTCCATCGCATTGATTTCCTGGAACTCTCTTATCTCGAACTCCTAGTTTTCACTGAGTCAAGAGCTGAATGACTGAAAGTGCCAAAGAACTTGGCTTTACAGCCAAGAGTTCATGTTTCAGTCAGTCATCCTTTCTCTAACACCTCAAATAATTTTTATTGATACGTTCTAAATTTTCCATGAATGTGTATGTATTTTTACGACTGCGAAAAATAGACGCACATGATAAATGATAATGATAAGACGTGATTAATCAAAGAATTCCTATCTCATGAAGTTTTTTTTATATACTAGTGATTGTGGAAAAATGACTGTTATTGTAAATGAACTCTGACGCACGATGAATCGTAATTGATAAATAGGTAATACTTAAGTGCTCATTTTGTTTATTAATTAGTCACTGTAAAAGAGCTCTGACGTACGTTGAATCGTAATTGATAAATAAGTAATGTAAGAGTTATTATCGTCGTTGATATTTGCACAGAGAAATAAACGAGCAGTCCAGAAGTTAGGCTAATACAAACCCTGTCAAGACTTCTTAAATAAATCAACGAAAATAGGATTATCTCTGCCCTCATTCGTTAGATATAAGGAGAAAATGTAGACACAAATAAGAAGTAACAGTGACACACGGTCCTTCTGGTATGACAACCCATGTTGAATTAACAATGAATGTGTTAGGCTTTTGTAACGGACGAATATACCTTATCTAGGTTTATGGGGGTCTGACATGAGAGGTATTTGTCATTATGTCGTCTCTCTCTCTCTCTCTCTCTCTCTCTCTCTCTCTCTCTCTCTCTCTCTCTCTCTCTCTCTCTCTCTCTATATATATATATATATATATATATATATATATATATATATATATATATATATATATATATATATATATATATATATATATATATATATATATATATATATATATATATATATATATATATATATATATATATATATATATATATATATATATATATATATATATATATATATATATATAATATATATATATATAATATATATATTGATATTATATATATATATATATATATATATATATATTTCTCATATTATAATATATAATATATAATATATATATATAATATATATATAAATATATATATATATATATATATATATATATATATAATATAAATATATATATACATATATATATATAATACATATATATATATATATACTTTGAATTAGGGCAAAAAATTCTAATATCAGTTCAAGAAAACTTACTTGTTCTTTATCAAATAACAAAACTATTTCATGTCTCAATAAAATGTATTCACACTTGAACAGCAGATAACTCAAATAAATTTGTTCTTCTTTTCAGATCTTACCCATAGATGATGGGTCAAGACTTAGCTTTGAACAAAGGAAATTCATCTTAAAATGCCTATTGAAAGTATGAAAACACAGCTGAAGTCCAGAGACAGTACAAAACTGAGTTTCAGTCAGATCCACCTACGCGCGTAAATATCTCACGAACCATTAATAAGTTTGAATCTGATGGGACCTTGTAGAATGTACACAAGCACCGCTCCGGAAGGCCATGGGCATCAACCAGCCCCAGAATGCGAGAAAATATACTGAAAAGTTTTTAGAAAAGTCTGAAAAAATCTTTGAGGCAAGCAAGCCGAGACGTGGGGATTTCAAGAGCATCTGTCCATCGCATTTTAAGGCGTCATACTCTATTCTTCTGTGTGGATCATCGTCACTGATAGCATGGATCAATGTAGAAATATAACTTTTCCATTTCAGGCACCAGACCGGATCTTGTGTACAGTACATTATGCAAAGTCCCTTCAGATTCAAACTTATTAATGATTCGTGAGATAGTTACGCGCGTAGGTTGATCTGACTGAAACTCTGTTTTGTACTGTCTCTGGACTTCAGCTGTGTTTTCATACTTCCAATAGCATTTTATGATGAATTTCCTTTGTTCAAAGCTAAGTCTTAACCCCATCAAATATTTTTATAGGTAAGATCTGAAAAAAAAAATTTGAAGTGTGTATACATTGTATTGAGACCCCTTGTATACATATACATATACATATATACATATGCATATACATATACATATACATATGGGTATGTATGTGTGTGTTGCTTTTGCCAAGAAGTCGATCAACCCTGAGCCTGTATGATTTCAGAAAAGAGAGGGCAACAGTCACCGTAGACTCAAGAACGATTCTTCCGTGGAGGAATTTTCCACGAAAGTACCCGTATGTTAGTCCGTCAGTGCGCCTCACGCTGTGCACCGTAGGCATTACTTAAGGGTCTTTGCAGCGTCCTTTCGGCCCCTAGCTACAACCTTTTTCATTCCTTTTATTTTGGCTACGTTTATATTCTCTTTCTTCAATCTTACTTTCCACCCTCTCCTAACAATTGATTCATAATGCAACTGCGAGGTTTTCCTGCTGTTACACCTCCAAGCCTTTTTGCTTTCAATTTCCCTTTCAACGGTGAATGACGTCAGAGGTCCCAGTGCTTGGCCTTTGGCCTAAATTTTATATTTCGTTCATTCATCCTGACTCTCGCCTTTTTGTCTTGTTAGTGCTCTTTCGTTCTTACATTTCTATTAATCAGTTTCACTAGCTCTTCCTAGGGTTCCCTCCCCTCCCCTCCCTCCTCCTAAAACTCCCGAGAGAGAGAGAGAGAGAGAGAGAGAGAGAGAGAGAGAGAGAGAGAGAGAGAGAGAGAGAATTGGGTCAGTCTTGTTTGTGTACTACGCCAGTTATTGTGCTTGAAAAAGTTTGTTTTATATTTTTTACTTTTTTAAATATCTATACATTCATTAACCCAAATCATTCCCTGTTCTATTCACAGATATTCCAAGAACTTTGTCAAACGAAAGCCACCTCCCTTTTGCTGGCAGCAGGAAGGTAAGTTGATATGTCTTGTATATCTCTTGCTGTATCGTTGATAAACATTTCTTTTTTAAATTGTAAACTATTGGTTTGATGCAAAATTTGGTTAGAATGCCTTAGGGAATTGCTAGGTTTGTTTACTTGACACGATAAGACTATACAACAATCTAAAAAAAAAGCTCCATTAAAATACACACACACTCAAACACACACATACACAACTAAGAGGTCTGTGACTTGCCTTATCAAGCTGTGCTTTCCCAGTATAGAATGCACATAATGTGAAAAAGACAGAACAGAGGTAAGAGAAATTGAGTGAAATTAAAGGAGAATAAAATCTGAATAAAATGAGTAACTAAGAAAACAAATAGCGTAGACAGTCTACCGTTGCTCATCGTGATCATCAAAGTTATGTCATACTATACCCTGACGGGGTAGATCTGAAATGGTAGGGGTCCAGTGTCCATTTGTCCATACGAATTAATTTTGTAATTGTTCCCTACCCTTTCTCATAACATGCTCTAAATCTGTATTCCAGTAATTCTTTGCAGTTGTTTTTATTGCTTTTGAATGAACATTAATTATACTGTTATGCAAAAGATGAACACGCCTCACTTCAATGTGGCAAGATGAAAGCATCAGAGGAGATCGAGGAATATTCAGTATGGAGTCCATGTTCTCCATCCATCGTGGCTTTTTTTTTTTTTTTTTTTTTGCTGTAGTTTCTACTGATTGCGGATTGGTGGTTTGGGGGTGGGTGGGGGTTTGATTTTGTGGGGTGAGGCGGGGAGAAGACCGCATTTGAACTCCGTTCATACTAACACGTAAAATGCCACTTAATCTTAGTGCTTAAATCCGCAGTATCAAGTTTGGACCATTCATACACAATACAGTAATATTGAAGCTCTATAATTTCTATTTTCAACATTTTCCGCAAAAGTCACTGATGATGCTTGAAATATCCGACTTGGTTAGCCTAACAGCTGTTGGACTGTGCCACAGTTCAGGCTAAATGTATTATATAGCCTAGGCTTCATCCTATGTTAGGTGACTGATGACTAAGTTTGTTTATTTCCTTATTTTGTATAACTTAATTTTAGATTATTTTTCTGTATCCGGTTCAGATTATCTCTTAACTGCGATTAAGATGGTCTTGCCGGATCAAGTGCTTTTGTTTGCATTATATGCTCAACATGAATTTAATTGCTGGTCTCGGATCACTCAAGCACGAAATCCGTTTTACATTTCATGTAATAAACTTTATTGATAGAAATAAACAATGATCTGGAGTTCATATTCAAATAAGCATGCTTTGAGGAAGGAAGATTTCAATGTAAACCCTGTATGCACCTTTGCTATATCGTACTAGCCACAGCCAAACATTCTCTCTCTCTCTCTCTCTCTCTCTCTCTCTCTCTCTCTCTCTCTCTCTCTCTCTCTCTCTCTCTCTCCCCCTTTTTGGGTGTCTCTGGACTTGGCAGTATGATAACGAATACTGTTAAAGAGGACAATATGGCGGCTACCTTTCTACGATACAAATGCCAATCTCAGAGATTGTCCCAGAAAGTAAAACTATCATCTACGTATCTAAGCCAGATCATATTGCGGGATTTGATAGACGACAAAATTTCTGTTTCGAAATATTCCATGTACAAGTTTGCCAGAAGGGGTGATAGGGGACTGCCCATGCTACAGGCAAATTTTTGTTTGTAAAAATTACCATTGAAAGAAAACGCGTTAGTTACATAGGCTTAGATACGTAGGTGATATTTTTACTTTCTGGGGCAATAGCTGGGGAGACTTTAATGAATTTTTTAATGGACTAAATTCGCTAATTCCGACCATAAAATTCAAAACAGAATGGGAAAAAGACGGAAAATTGCCGTTCCTAGATGTACTGATCATAAGAGAACAGAACAGATATGCTTTCACAGTATATAGGAAACCCACTTTCGCTGTTTCCTACATTCATTTCTTAAGCTACCACGATGTCTCCGTAAAGATCATGGTAGGGTGCAACTTATTCCTCAGGGGACTTAGAATATGTTCAAATGGGTACCTAGATAAAGAATTCAACACGATCCGCTAACACCCAACGCAACTGTTCTATCCACCACACATTATCGAAAGGGCTATTAACAAAGCGAATAAAATATACTACAGAGGTCCCACTCACAACAGACAAATAGATTTTAACTACAAAATAAAGCTTCCGTATGACGAAAACATCCAAAAAGCCACCGAACAACTCAGGTCTAACAATCCTTTTATTTTCCATTATCCCAAATCCATCAGGAGCTCGCTCATTAACGTATACTTAAATAAAAAAGGGGAAGAAGCCAGAGTTTACAAGATTCCGTGCAGCAACTGTAATGATATTTACGTGGGGGAGACGGCTAGATCCCTCTCGCAAAGATTAATAGAGCACAAAAGATCAGTACGGTATGCTTCTTCGGAGAGTTCGGGGATTTTCCTACATATCAGAGGTACAGGCCATTCCATAAATTGGAGTGGGGTGGGGCTGGTTTTCATAAGTAGCTGTCAGTACAAAAGAAAGATGCTGGAATCTGCTATCATCAATCAAACCAACAATATGAACTTGTCAGGAGGACATTGGAAATCGGACGACATCGACGGGTTAATCCTCAGACCTCTTCTGAAAAAGGTGTTCCAAGAAACACGACCACCAGACACGTCGCCAAACGGGAGTTAATGAGGCCAAGAACCACTAGGGAGTTGTTCATTTTCCCTCCTCCTTGGGAAACGGTCACCTGCATACCGGCGGAGACTTAATGCCACACCTACATATGCTTTGTATATATACCCTTGCAACATTTCATCTGTCCATATTTTACCAGCGAACAGGGGCACAGAAGGAAGTGCTCGAAATATAATGGTTGCAACGTTCAAATAGTGTTTTATGGGCCTTTTCATCTTCATATTATACTATGGTATTATAGTAAAGACATTCATATATATATATATATATATATATATATATATATATATATATATATATGTATATATATATGTATATATATATATATACACACACACACACACACACATATATATATATATATATATATATATATATAATATATAATTATATACATAGACATATACAGGCACAGAAAACACACACACACATATATATATACTGTATATAATATATATATATATATATATATATATATATATATATATATATATATATATATATATATATATATATATATATATATAATGTGTGTGTGTGTGTGTTTAGGCGTACTCAAAAAGTAACCAATAAACTGCTTTTCACGCAACTCATAAAGCTCTATGATGCAGAGATTAAGATAAAGTTTATTACCCACCTTTTGAACGGCACCTCTCCCGCCCCCCTCTCTCTCTCTCTCTCTCTCTCTCTCTCTCTCTTTCTCTCTACATTCGGGATGTAACCAGAAACTGCCAGCTTCGAGTCGCTTGTTTTTTGTGTGGAATGTCTAACCTCATTATCAGTTGGCATATTTACAACCAACGACAGAACATCTGTCATTTAACTGCCCGGATCGTTCATGTTTACGGAGAATTTTGACGACGAGAAAGAGAGAGAGAGATTGAAGATTGTTGGAAAAAATGGACCCCGTACCTGTGTAATGACGTCATTGAATCTCACGTGGTCCACTGTAGGCATTTCTAAATGGTGTTTGTAGTGTCTCTTCGGCCCCTAGCTGCACCCATTTTATTAGCCATTTACTTTACCTCCATTCCCTCTCTTTTCTTCCGGTTTGCCTTGTCCAACCACCCAACTCCCTCTTTTCAGTCCTATGCACTGATTATTAATGTGGCTTTTCTTAGCAACATTCACTAATTTCATTTCAGGATGCGACGTCCTTGCCCACAGGAGTTAGACAGGATATATGGGGATGTCCCTCTCCCTGAAACTTGTCATCCTGAACCTATTTTCAGAAAATTTGCATTTCGCTTGAGCGATCTTAAGGAAATTTTGAATAATCTAGATGGCTGGGGTGGAGTAGATCCCGGTGGTTTCTACCCTTTGTTTTTTAAAAAAGTCTCCAGTTTGTTTTCTCCCAAGATTACTAGATTTTATAGATTTTTGTGTTGACGTAGTATCTTTGTGGATGAGCGCAAGCTCAGTAATACAGTGCCTGTTCCAAAGAGTGGCATATCTGCAGACTGCAGCAACTACAGGCCAATCTCACTCTCCCTGTGCTCTTCAAAGTTGCCGAAAAACTTGTTTTAAAGCCGCTAGATAGGTATGTGGAATCTAAAGGATTGTCAGCTGATAGTCAATATGCATACAAGAAGCAGATGGCTACCAGCGATGTTCTTTTAGACCTGGCATGCCATTTGCAAGAGAACCTTGATAAGGGTTTAGGGTGCGAGTAATTCAAATAGATTTTAGTGCTGCTTTCGATTTAGTAAATCACAAGACACTTATTACATGCTTTTATTTAACTTGACTTCTGCGTCTGTCTGTCTATCCTCAAATATTGTAACTCAATTTTCGACCTGCTCCCTTCGTCCGATGGACATAAAATTTTGCATGGTTACTCAATCCCGGTGACAATACAACCTTACATGATCAGTAGGTCAGCAGTGATCTCTAGTGACCCTACAGTGGCCTCTCCCAGTATCTCAGTGACCTCTCCCAGTATCTCAGGATTTGTATGAAACTCTTCGGATTTTTCACAACTTACTTGACTCGGTAGAATCTATCTTCTATATAACCCTACCCCCTTCCCTCTTCCATCCCCTTCCGCCTTCCCTTTTCCAGCTCCCTCCCACTTCCCCTCTCCCATCACATGATCAAGTGTTAATTTAGCTGTGTCCTCCCCTCCCTCTCCATCTTCCCTCCCCCTTTCCCTCTCCATCCCCTTCCACCCCTTCCTTCTCCATCCCCTTCCCCAACCTCTCCCCCTCCCTTCCCCTCCCCTCACCTTCCCTCTCCATCCCCTTCCCCAACCTCCCCCTCCCCTTCCCCTTCCAAAGTACACGGTCAAATGTTAATTTAGTGTGTCCTCCCTTCCCTCTTCCATCCCCTCCCCTCCCCTCCCCCTACCCCTCCGCTTTGGATCACATGATTAAGTGTTAATTTAGCTGTGTCCTCCCCCTCCCCTTCCCTCTTCCCTCCCCTTCCATCCCCTCTACTTCCACCTTCCCTCCCCCTTCCACCTCCCTCCCCCTTGTTCAGTATGTCGATGATGCAACATTTGTGGGTGTAGTAAAGTTTCCACGTATGAGAAATTAAGCTGCCCTCAGCCTAAATCGGGACATGGATAGGATCAGGGAATGGTGTAATCGGTGGGATATGAGGCTGAACTCCAGTAAAACGAAAACACTCTTGATTAGCAGATCTCATACAGATTTCCCACCCCATCCTCCCCTTCAGGTGGACGGGACTTTGCTGACTGAGTCCGTAGCTTTAACTATTCTAGGAGTAACTTTTGACTCACATCTAACGTTTGAGAAACATCTAATGAAGGTTTCAGCAAATGTTGCACGAAAGTTAGGTATTGTTCGTAAAAGTAAGTATACTTAGTTTAACCAGACCACTGAGCTGATGAAGAGCTCTCCTAGGGCTGGCCCGAAGGATTAGACTTATTTTACGTGGCTAAGAACCAATTGGTTACCTAGCAACGGGACCTACAGCTTATTGTGGAATCCGAACCACATTGTACAGAGAAATGAATTTCTGTCACCAGAAATAAATTCCTCGAATTCTTCATTGGCCGGTCGGAGACTCGAACTCGGGCCTAGCAGAGTGCTAGCCGAGAGCTCTACCGACTCCTCCAACGAGGAACTAGTTAAGACCTCATATTTTTATAACAGTGATAAAATCAGTGCAACCTGTTTTAGGTCACTTTGTATTTCCTTTGCTGGAATACTCTTCTCTGGTGTGGATGTCTGCTTCTGCCAGAGATTGATCTCTTGTAGATAGAGTGGTTCGTGGTGTTAGGTTCCTGTTTCCTGATAGTAGCAGTTATGACTAGTACCATCGACGGATGGTCTCTTGTTTGTCACTTTTTCATAAGTTGTAGTTCAACAGCGATCTTTCACATTCACAACTGATCCCTGATCCCCTTTACCTGCCGAGAGCAACCAGGTTCGCTGAACAGGAGCACGAATATGCAGTAAATGTGTCTCGCTGTCGAACTTCTCAGTTCCAGAAGTCCTTTATTCCTTACACTGTGGTGCTGTGGAACAGCCTCCCAGAGGATGTCGTGCAGTTGGAACTTCAGAAGTTCAAGCGAAAATGCAATGTATTACTACCCTAATACTATTCTTCTTGCATTTTCATACATTTTCATTTATTTATTAATTTATTTTTTTCTTTTTTAATAAGTGGCATCTCTTCTTTCTGTATTTCCCTTTACTTCCTCTTACTTCCTAATGAACACCATATTCTTTGGAAGCTTGAAGTTCAAGTCAGTGGCCCCTGTGGGCTTGTTCCAATGAGTAGGTTTCATTTACTGAAGAATAATAATAATAATAATCAGAAGATGAACCCTATTCATACGGAACTAGCCCACAGGGGCCATTGACTTGAAATTCAAGCTTTCAAAGAATATGGTGTTCATTTGAAAGAAGTAACTGAAGTAATAGGAAATACAGAAATAAGAAGTCAGGTATTGGAAAATTAAAGAAAATTAAAAAATTATAAATAAGTAGATAAAAAATATAGGTAAATTATTAAAACAGTGAGAAAGTGCCCCAATGCTTAGCTTTATAGCCAAATTTTCATAAATCAAATTAAAAAAAAGGCAGCTAAATGAGTTTTGACAGGGAGAGAAAAAGAATTCCTAATATTTTATGTAATAAAGATATTTTGAAATTTATTGAAAATATGCAAGCTCCATGATAGTAAGGCTGGGGAAAAAAAACATCGGTGGAGAGATGAATGTTTTAGAGTGATATGGCTTTCATATTCACAATCCTGTGAAGTGGAGTCATTGTAAGTTTGGCATCAGTAGCTTGAGAATGACTATATCAGTGACTTTTATCTTTTCTGTCTCTGGTGCTAGGCCTGTAAGAAGAAAACAGTCTTTCACTACTACTACTACTACTACTACTACTACTACTACTACTACTACTACTACTACTACTACTACTACTAATAATAATAATAATAATAATAATAATAATAATAATATATAATAATAATAATTATGGGAAGCAGCCGTATATGCAAAAAAAAAAAAAAAAAGACAGACCTCAACAGTTCCTTAAGTGAGAAAGGCTTATGTGGCTACGTACTGTAATGCTAGGCCTAGTGATGAGATAGAAATCAGCTAAAAATAAGAAAACCAAGAAAACAAGTCACGGAAAACGAAAACGAATGAAACAAGAGCATTATAAGAAAACTAAGAACACGACCGTTACGGCAAAACGAAAACGAGTTGTGGACTTACCCTCACGTCTTTCTTTCAAGGTATGACAACTCACGAGGTCTTGGCTGCGCTCACCTCAGAACGGTCACTCGTTAGCCAAAGACGCATGCACCTTTGACCGGATACAAGATGCAAATCTGCAAAACAACTGTTATTTCTGGTTTCTGAGACGCTACTCTTTTGCATTTGTTTACTTACGTTTCTGCTCTGCGTATCAAAAGGAAGCTCTCATCACTTCTGCGTTTTGTTCATGACTTCTCGTGCGTATGTCTGTAAGAAGAAAAAAATGTATTAAAATAACAAATTACTTGTTACTCAGACCGACGTCAATAAACTAGATGTTGGGACGCCAGTTTTAGTTACCATATAAATCAAATCAGTGTTACACGGACGACTTATTTTGCATTAAGACGTCGCTAATTGAATTCCATTGTCACAATAGCCCGTTTTCTGGTATTTTATAGCCTTTTTTTCGGAAAAATGTTTGCATCAAGCAGCTAGCATTTGTGGCAGAATTGAAGCTTATTGAAGTTGGATGTGTTCGTGGTCGTGTGACAACGCCCTGGCGATAGAAAATCCTGTGTCAAGGAAAAAATTGAAGTCAGTCGTGGTGGCAGCCGTGGGACGCCTTAACGCCATAATGTAGACCGATGTACGCGGTCCATCGCATAAGCTGTGTTGGTCACATAATGACAACCTTAAGATGGCAACGTCAAGCCTGTCGCAACAATGATGCCATGAAACAGCATTTTTTGGATGTACATGACAAGTACTCTTTAGAAGACCTTATGAGAAATACTTGAATTATTCACCAAGAAGATAATTATAGGTGGCTCCTCACCATAGAGGGGTAGTTCCGTCAGTGCACCTCACTCTGTGCACTGTAGGGATTTCTTAAGGTTCTTGACAGCCTCCCTTCGGTCCCTAGATGCAGCCCCTTTCATTTCTTTTACTTTACCTCAGTACATATTATCTTTCTTCCATCTTTCAACCTTGTAACAATTGTTTCATAGTGCAATTTCATTGTCAGTGCTGGACTACCTCATAGGTCCCAGTGCTTGGCATTTGGCCTAAATTTTGATTCCATTTCCGTTTCCAATAGGTGGTTCCTTATATGGGGAGAAACATACTCTAACAATTGTGCTGGTCTGTTTCTAGGCATAATTCTTTGTTAGTTTTCACCTGTAACCTTATTTTGATTTTGACTTTTGAGGCTATACTTATATTCTATAGGCATCGGAGTTGGTAAAATTGCCCTGGTAATGGTCATGACTTAATAACTGAAACAGCTGTCAGCTTCAAGGTGAATAAATGGAACAGCACAACAACAATTTTTGTTTTTTCCTTTAGAAATTTAGTTTTGGATATAGAAAGGGGTACAGGAAATTTGAAATGCGTTGTCACAAATTAATATATGCCACAAGATCAGTATTTATACATACATAGTATGTATATATATACATATGTATAAGATATATATATATATATATATATATATATATATATATATATATATATATATATATATATATTAGCTGATCAACCCAGCACTGCCTGGGAAAACTCTGAATGACATTTATCTCTCTCTCTCCCGTCTTCTCCTCCCTAACACCCCCTCTCCTCTCTC
>NC_089743.1:48610029-48620029 GCF_040412425.1 Macrobrachium rosenbergii
TGATTACCGTAGAAAACAGAGTGCAGGTTTTTGGTAAAGAGAGCGTGATCGTAGAAATATGACTAATCAAAAGGGCGTATGTCTTACATACACACACTAAACAAAATACCTCTGTTTGCAAGGTGCGTACGTGCGCCAGTGTTAACAGGTTGTCGAGTGTGTTACACATTTGTGCGCTGGCGCCCACCAACTGATGCAATTTATACGTGACTAAAATCATTCTCTGCTCAGCACGGAACCCCAAATATCCATCGCCAAGTGCAAAGAAAGATTCCTTTTGCCTTGACGGAATCACTGGCTCTTGGCCTTGGGGAAGCCTCCGTCTGTCAACAAGTTTACTGGGTCTGAACTTTTGTTAAAAGCTGTTTACACTAACAGGGGTTGGCTCCTTAGGAAAGATGAGATATAAAGGTCATTGCCACGTTCCTGTTTCAACTGCTGAGCCGTTGATGAATCCCTTGTGCAGGTAACCAGCAGGGGGCTAGTGCCGTAAGTGCATCTTGCGGTGCACTCTAGGCAGTACTTAAGGTTTTGTGCAGCGTCCATTCGGCCCCCAGCTTTAACCATTTTCATTCCTTTTACTATACTTCTCTTTCTTCCGTCTTACTTTCCAACCTCCGCTAACAATTGTTCCATAGTGCAACTGCGAGGTTTTCCTCATTACACTTTTAATACCATTTTACTCTGTTTCCCTTTCAGCGCTGAATGACCTCATATGTCCCAGCGCTGGACATTTGGACTAGATTTTATATTCCAGTCCATTCCTTGTCCAGGAAACTCAAACATTGCGCCATTCACCTTTATCATGTATGCTCTGTCTTCTTCCAGATCGTTAAGGCCCTTCCATTGTAATACTTCTTTCATCCATTGACTAGCAGTACCCATTTCTTCCTCTCCGGTATTCCTCACTTCCAAATTACTCTTACTTTTCATCAGCCAGTCATTCTCCATTACTTCCACTCGACCGAAATTTCCCGAAAGGAACTCTTATACTAGTTTCTCCAATTTCTCTTCCTTCACTGTCCCCAATTAGTACTATGTCATCCGTTCATGTCACTTTATCCCACAGTGTTACACTTATGTTTAATATTCTTTCTCTGACTTCATGCATTACTCCATCCAAAATCACATTAAACATCCATGGAGAC
The DNA here is from genome assembly GCF_040412425.1 of Macrobrachium rosenbergii. Lineage (NCBI taxonomy): Eukaryota > Metazoa > Arthropoda > Malacostraca > Decapoda > Palaemonidae > Macrobrachium > Macrobrachium rosenbergii. The sequence goes on from NC_089743.1 coordinate 48,611,178, forward strand.
ATTACGCAATTTTGTTTGTCTCTTCCCCATTTTTACACCGGACCAGGCACTTTCCGGCCCACAAACTTTTTATTAAGAAAAATTGCAACTTTATCTGAATAGATTAAAAATATATAATCTGCACAATTCACTGTGTCAGTATAGTGCAAAATCATTTTTGTAACATGTTAATATTAAGGCCACATTAAGAAAAATTGTACCTTTATCTAAACAAAATTGTGGCCAAACCACGCTTTACATTACTCTTACGAATACTTAACTTTCTAAACTATTCCCCACCATGGTTAGCTCGCTAGCTGCCCTCATTCTTGTTTCACCCATCTTACCTATCAGCTAAAAAAAAAAAATAAAAAATTATTGCACAATTGACCTTCATCGTGAAATTTTTTTTTTATCTCAGCAATGCATCCGTACCATTATTTTACCCTTAGCACCTTTCACATTACCTTTAATAATTCTATCATTAGTCTTATCTGAGCCCAAGCAAGCAAAATATAGCTTTTTTTTCTATAACTCTGATCTTCTCGCATAGCTTTCCATGAAAAAACACATGATACACACATCATCTTCCCTGTTGGAAGTCGCAGTGTGTCTTGCTTTCAAAATCAAAATTGCACTGTACACCCTCCATGATATACCGTGTAACATTGTCTCTATAATGCTTATAGTTTCCTCAATCCTCTTTATACAGAGGAACAATTATTCTTCACCGATTCCCTCAGAACCTTGGTATTAACCTGGTATGTATCCACCTAGCCCTCGAGGATCAAATGTTCGTAAGCGAGTTGCTCATTTCACAGATTCCGTAGGAATTTCGTGAAATTCCTGGATTTCACATATTTACTGTAACATATTCATTTTTCAACCTATTAATTCCCATTTTTTCTTCCTCAATAGTATTTCCACGACTATTAGCAAACTTACTATAAACTACTTCTAGTGTTGCATCATTCTGCTCTGCCTCTGTCTTGCACACTCAGCAAGTCAGATATTCATTCCACCGTCCAAGGGCTGCTTTCTGACAGCACTGAATTCTATACACCTTCAGGCCCTGCAAAAATAGAAAAGGAAACCTGCTGTGAGGGCAGTTATTACAAATATTGCTAAGTACTTTTTAATAATTTCATTTGTGGTAACCAAATGGCAGTGAAATGCATAGTAGACTCATTGTACATCATCACCCAACCAGTATCCTTGAATTTACAACTCCACTTGACTAATCTGCTTCAAATCCCAGGCAAGCTTAACAGCTGCTGAATAGTAAATCAAGAGAAAGCAAATACCTGTCTGTAACAAGAACTTTACCATTTATATAATAATTATCTTATTTCAAAGACTAAAAGTTATAGACTACTAAAGACTTGAAAAACTGGCCTACCAGAACAGTTGGCTCATCTCTTTTCGTCTTCAGAGACAGTTTAGATAACCCTGAATTAGACCCAAGCAAATTCGTGTGTTGCGCATAGATACGCTGCTTTGTTCCTGTCTTAATTCAAAAGGATTTAAACAACACTTTTACTTGACTCTCACGTGAATCATTTCTAGAAAATCAGACGTTAGGTGGGGTTAAGTTCCCGTTAGTTTCTCATATTTTATCATTTTCCTTTAAAAGCCCCTGCATGGTGCAGACATTTGTCTTTGCACAAAACTATATATTTCTATGCTTTATGTATTGTTAAGTCTTAATAATGTGTACAGTAGTTATTCATAGAGATCTGGGAGCATCAGTTGAGAATTACGTATAAGGGTTTTGAGCTCAAGATTTAAAGGGAAAATTAAGAAGAAGAAAGAACAGAAGTTTCAGTATCAAGTGCTACCGAGGCAAACGTATTAAAACTTCCGTCAGCTTTTCATAAAGCAGTGATGCACGTGTGAGCTTGCCAAAGGCAAACAAAAGTCCCTACACGAGTCGAGAGATATTTTGTGCTTTTATTTAATACCAGGGTTTTGCTGTATAGCCTAGAGATGGAGTGCAAGCTCACGGTACGAATGGTGGTTCTCTGGACCTTGGGAAAGAAGCTCTCGTGGGGAGTCGTAGATGCCATGCTGTCCAACCAAATAAGGTGGCTATGCATGACAGGGAAATGCCGAGAGACTCTTAAGTATATATACTCACACACATACATACACAAAAGTGCAAGAGAGGTGCATAGAATATTTGTGATTTTGCAAAACATATAGAGACACAATTTCGATATGTAGACCCATAATTTCAAGAAGTAGACATAATTTCAGTATGTGACCCATAATTTCAAGATGTAGACATAATTTCAATATGCAGACCCATAATTTCAAGATGTAGACAATTTCATTATGCAGACCCATAATTTCAAGATGTAGACAGAATTTCAATATGCAGACCCATAATTTCAACTTGTAGACCCATAATTTCAAGATGTAGACATATAATTTCAATATGCAGACCCATAATTTCAACATGTAGACATATAATTTCAATATGCAGACCCATAATTTCAACATATAGACAGAATTTCAATATGCAGACCCATAATTTCAACATATAGACAGAATTTCAATATGCAGACCCATAATTTCAACATGTAGACTCATAATTTAAAAAGTGATTATCGCCAAGAAATACCACCAAGCCACTAATACACTTACACATAAAAATGTGCGGAGGAGCGAGAAAATAAAAAGAATGAACATCCAGTGAGACGACAGACGCACGGAAGAGAGAGAGAGAGAGAGAGAGAGAGAGAGAGAGAGAGAGAGAGAGAGAGAGAGAGGAAAGAAGTAAAACGTAAAAAGGTAGGCAAAATGCAACCGAGTGAGTGCCAAATTTTCCGAAGCCAACTAGTGCTACTCTCACAATCTTACGTGATCGCTGCCTCTTAATTTTGTTCCTTTTCTTGTTATTCTCCAGGTCACATACACTATGTGGTAGGAGCATGATCATCATTAACATCACTGACTTCGAACATGATAGTGATGATGACGATGATGATGTAAATTAAGCTGGCCTTATGCCAGCACGGGCTTACAAAACACTATGATCATTTACAGGACTGTCAGGGTACATGATAATGAAGTCTTAGAGGATATGGAGTTTAAAATGTTAGAAAAGAATTTCCGAATAAAGGTTAGTGAGACTAGAATAGTGACAGTGATACTTGGGTTCTAAGAAACTACAACAGTATGAGGAGGTAGGGAAAAAGACTGTGATGTATGGGATTCATGAACCAGGTTTATGGCATTACAGTGATCGAAAGACATGATTCTCGTAAGAAGTATGTAAACATTTTATATATAGATATATATTAGTGTTCATGTATATCTATACATTATATATATATATATATATATATATATATATATATATATATAATATATATATACATTATATATATATATATATATATATATATATATATATATATTTATATATCAAACTACTGGCCACTTTCACCAGATGTCTATGTATTTTTGATAGCCGCAGTGACCTCTTGACTTATCAATATGCTTACAGTTTTTTTTATTGCACTTCACTAAAAATCTTGAATCTGACAGGCAGTAAATGAAGAAACCTTTATCCTTCTGTAGTAGGTTATGAAACCATTCACGTAGTGAGAGTGAGGTAGCATCTTTGCAGCATTTTGGGAAAAGTGATGCCTCACTCATGCTAGCGTATGTGGGTTAGAGTCCCACAATGGAAGCAAATGCCTTCGTTTCTAAGAGGTGTGAAGAAATCGAAAGTTAAAGGGTCATTGTGGATATATAAATATATATATATATATATATATATATATATATATATATATATATATATATATATATATATATATATATAAATATATACAAAATGTGTGTGTGTTTGTGAAGTTCAGCTATAAAGTAGCAAACATTCCTAGGTACTGATCATTATGTGAGACGTGTGAAGCTTTTCTTTACCAAAAATTATAAAATGCTGTTATACCAGAGTTTCGGGAAATGCGCATATGTTGTTTCTCACCTACACGATTTTAGGGATATCTGTTTTATAAAAAGAAAATGTTTAGAGGTTAATTTTCCATACACTATTAGCCTTTTTGCGTTCAAAAGTTAGTTCTATCGTTTCGTTCGCACATAAGTCTTGGCCTACGTTTTCATTCTAATTGTTTTCTTCGGGCCTGGTCTTGAGACGAACATTCAGTTGTTTGCTTACACTGTCTTTTTTTTTAAGGATAATAAAATTATTAAAGATAAAAATCTGCCCAAATTAGCTTAGATCGTGGGAGAGACAACGCATTAAAACTGGCCACTGAGTCACGTCTTCCTTCCCTCCAGAATGTCCTGTGACTAATCCTGCTCCGAGTCGACAATAACTGTCAGGCATTTGGTGACGCGCAGACGATTAATGAAAGAAACAAAATGAATAATTCAGTCGTGGGCAGAGGGCGCGAGAGCAAGACTGTTTCCCACACATTCCTCAAGATTAGCAACGGCGTGTTTTCAAACTGGTTCACGGGGTCTGGGGTCAAGCACAAACCCAATTTTTAGTATAAGGCAACGATTTTTTTCCGCAAAATAGGACGAGTTCATTGGAAGACGCGGTTTCAGTTGCCGCTGGTTCACTGAATCGAGAACGAAGACTCATGGTCAGTTGTTCGGAACCTGCTACTTCGTCACTGTGGCGTGTCTCCCATGACTCTGATTGTCACGAATTTACTCTGTATTTGATCCCTTGTCATCCAAATCACTTGTGCGTCGTATGTTCACGTTGTACACAGACTGCGCGACTAGGTTATTAAGGCTAATCTATTGCTAACCATTTCCTATTCTGGTTAAGTTTTTATTTCATTCGTTCCCTCGGCCTCTGAGAATGATATATCGTTTAGATAAACCAACCCTCGTTTTCAATGGCCAGATGGCGTCAACGTACTGTTGTCTCTTTTTTTTTCTCTCTCTCTCTCCGGTAGGCCTACTAACGTTTTCACTGCATCCTTTGCCGAATGTGTATTTCCCACCCTTTTAATCCTCTTAAATTGTTTTCTTTCATTTAAGCTTCAGAACATTATTTCACAATCACAAGCAATTCTTATGTCAAGAATCAGTGAATGCATTTAACCGCTTTCTTTCCCAGACCCTTTTCTTCGATTCTACAGCTCTTGCTGGACTCATGCTGCCTTTCTTGGTCTAACGCAGTCTGTGATTAACTTCTTTCATTTTTCCATCGTCCATGACATTGACTTCCATTGTCTCATAACGTTCATCAAAACTTCCTGGGTTCTATTTATGCCAACGTTCCTACCCTCGAATTTCTCCTTTTGTGAGCACTTTCAAAACTTTCCACCAGATTTGATGTGTCATCCATGAACATTTTAGCTTCGTTCACGAGAAATCCTCATATGCCACTTTTAACATCTAGTGCTTCTGCCACTTCTCACTAACATGTCTCATGACGTTCCGTTAAATGTTGAACATTCCTGGTGTCCAGTTACCCCAGCGTTCCTACCCTATGCTAGCGCTGATTTTCGAATTTCTCCTCTCGCAAGCACTTTCAAAACTTTCCTCCTGTCTTAGTGCGTCATACATTACAGTGTCATTCACAAAACTTTATCCTATGCTAATTTTAACATACTTCTGTCATTCGCTTACATTTTTCATCATTGTTAAATATTGAACAGCAATGACATCAAGGAACACTTGTGCGACCTTAAGGAACACTGGTGCTGTTATCATTTTCATTCATGTTGTCCACACATTTTCAGGAAGTATACGGAAGGGATTTACTTGAATGTCACGTATCCACTCATTAAGAGAAGTGTTCAAAAATACTTGGTGAAAGGCATTAACTTGAATATCAGGTCTCCACACATTCAAAGAAGTGTTTAAAAACATTCAGTGAAAGTATTAACTTGAATACCAGTGGTTAGGGTTCGATTCCTTGGCGAGGAGGGACGCTTTAGCCTTTGTTAATCAAGGTTGCAGCCATATTTGAGGAGGACGTTGGGATGGCAACCTCATCCCAGAATATTTGTTGAAAACTGGAAGGATACATGTGTATCTATATGTAAATATACATAACTTGTAAGATTTCGCTTCTGGTGAGCTAAGGTTTAATAATAAACAGGACAGCGAGAAGACCGGAAATCATTTCTTCTTTTTATTTACACCAACGTTTCGGGAATCCTTTCCCATCTTCAGGGCTATAAACAGAATTAATTTTAATAATAATAAAAGTATGCTAAAATAAGCTAATAATTATAAGAAATCCAGTTTTGTAATATAACATTCGTTAAGCTAAAAGTATGAAAACAAGACTACAAAGCGACTTTAAGCTAAAAGTAAATTAAAACTATACATAATTCAGTGAAATAACAGATAAAAAATGCAAATAAATAAACAAATAAAAAAGGAAAGGGTTTTGTCGGACTTAATGTTAAGAGGTTTGGCTGCTAACTGATGGAGAACAGAATAGTCAAAGACGATGTCAGAGAAAATGAAGAGAGAGAGAGAGAGAGAGATGTGTGTGTAACAGGCTAGGCAATATGTAGCCTACTGGTGTGGAAGTAGTTTGGTTGTTTAAGGAAGGCGACAGTTTCTTGATGTAAAGAGATTCTAAAAGAAGGAGTGAAAGGCAATCGGTAGTTTGACAGAGTATTTTGAAATTAATGTACATAATAATATCAGTTTTACATGAGTTCGAATGGTTCCTTATGGCCGAAAATTCTTTTGATTTTAAAATGCAGCCAGTGCGATGACTGACATCTCTATGGGAATCGATGCGGACTTTCAGTAAGCGTCGGGTAGATCCGACGTAATTTCCAAAATTACATTTTGGACAAGTATATTCATGAACAACGAAAGAACGCATAACTCCAGAAGGGTGTCTTTGAATTTAAAAAGTGTGCCTGTTGTTAACGGGTTATTGAACACAAACTTGAAATTGACATATGGGTACAAGGTGCTTAGGGCTGTTGTCAGTTCATGTCTAGAGGCTGCATTTTTTTCAAATGGCAGTGAAAAATACATTAATTTCTTTGGAACTTGAGGACACAATATACCGGGCTAATAAATAATGTTTAGAAGCTTTTTAACAATTCTGTCAGAGGTCAGAAGGATAACAGTTATTTTTAAAAAATACTTTAAGAAATGATACTTCATTGTGAAAACTATTCCAGTCTGAACCGGCATAGGCCCTGAATAAAAGTGTCTTTACTGAATTCAGCTTAAATGTCAAAGAGCAGTTATAAAAAAAGTTAAGACCCAAACCAGTGTACGTCTTTTTCCTAAAAATACCTGTGAGAAATCTCCCATTACAACGTGAAATATTTATGTCTAGGAAAGGTAAATGATTGATTCCATTTCCATCGTAAACCTAACATTCTCATGAAAAGTGTTGACAAACTCTAAAAACATATTAGCATGGGATTTTTCTTTAAACAACAAAAAAAAAAAAGTCTCATCTACGAACCTTCTAAAAAAAATGGGCCGAAATAATTCTGGGCATTGTCTAAGAAACAGTTTTTCGAGGTGGCACATAAATATATTGGCGAGTATAGGACCCAGTGGTGACCCCATTGCCTTACCATCAACCTGTTTATATAACTTTTTGTTAAAAACAAAGGGCATCAATCACCGCAAGTTCAAGGAGACTTCTAAAACTATTTAAATCAAAACCATTGAATATAGTAGTTTCGGTAGGGAAAAGCTTCTTAACTATAATTTCTATTGCTTCGGTGAGGGGCACGTTCGTAAACAGAGACTCATCATCGAAACTTACCATGAATGCATTACTATCTTGTTCAAGAATTTCAGGAATGAATTTGGTGGAATTCTGAAGTGTAAACTGGTTGTTAGCAAGGAACTAGGAATTTGACTATGGGGTAATTTGGTGAATTATAAGCTGTTAGAATTGGTCTGAGCCGTATATTAGGCTTATGGACCTTTGGAAGACTATATAGGACACTAAAAGCTGAACCAGAACTATACAGTGACTGATATGACTATTCAGATAACATACCTTTCTCTTTTAACTTCTTCAATGTACGGTTTATTTTATCTTATGCTTTAAAGATTAGGTTATACTGAGGTTCACCTACTTCAACAAACTTACTAGAGTCTGATAAAACATGTTCCATTTTTTAGGATCTAGTCACAACGGTTGAGAATAACAACTCGCTTGCCCTTATCTGGCCTACAAACTATAATATTGTTCCTAGAAAGTTTCCTAAGTATAATAAAATCTCCCTGTTTAAAGAATGGACACCAGTTAGTGGCTGTCCCTTAACTGTTGTGACTAGACCCAAAAAATGGAACTTGTTCTATCAGACTCAACATACAAGTGTTACTGACGAGACACAGCGCCCTGACCCGACCCACTCAAGCAGAGAGAGATCGACTTTGAGACTAAGAGCACGTGTTGTGCTCAGGCTAACTTTGTGCTTTGTTCTCCTCCTGTCTTTGTATTTCTCAGTGAATCGACAATAAGTGTTCTTCGAGAACCCCGATCAGCAGTTGCACTGAGCAAGCAACCTACGTCACAGTAAGTCTGGAATTGACAAGATTTTCGTCGATTTGCTAGTATCTCTTTCACTGTATTTTTCCATTGTTTCCCCTTCAGCCAGCATTTATGAGAGAACCTGGTATAATCATATTTCTTTTGTGAAGTCTAGTATATGAATAATGATCATTGCCTAGTGAATTGCATAAGCTTTCCCGTGCAGGAAGGAGGAATTAGGGAAAGTCAAGTATAAGTAAATTTCAGGCAAACCTTGGATCCTGATCACCAATGTTTGGAAGAGAAATATCTGTTAGAGTACAAACATTCGTTGCATTATATTTTTTCTCGGAAGCCCGGAAAATTAACTGTGTCAGACGTTGACTAAAGGGTCATGTAATTTCCTTGC
>NC_089743.1:48630029-48662529 GCF_040412425.1 Macrobrachium rosenbergii
AATAAATCTCTACAGAGAGCTTTCGGGAATCTGCTCGATTCCCCTTTTCAATCTGCAGATTGGAAAGGGCAATCGAACGGATTCCCGAAACCTCTCAGTAGAGAATTATTTTTAAGTATATGTACCGTACATAACTGTGGATTTGTTTCCCATTTCAAGACTCATGTTATTATGAGTATTTTTTAATAATATTAATAGTAACAATAAAAATATAGCAACTGCCTATTTATCCAAATTTACTTAGCTAGAAGCATAAGTGTAATGTTTCCTTTTTCCCTTCATACTTGATCACACTTTCAGCTGATAATATTTTCTCGTGCAGTTACCTTCTGTAATACCAGTGCAACACTGAGGTCGAATTACAGCTAGCAGTACAGTAATTACAGTAATAGCTTTCTTGAAGATTACATGTGCAGCTCTTAGGTTGAATTGCAGCCACTGTATGCGTGGCAGTACAGTAATTACAGAAGTAGCTTTGTTGAAGATTACATGTGCATCTCTTAGGTTGAATAACAGCCACTGTATGCGTGGCAGTAGACCTAGTACCTTTGTTGAAGATAAGTAACATTACGTATGGTCAGCAGTGTAACTGGTAACCACTGGGGAATTCCGAACGCCGCTTCCCAGAAATCAGAAGTTAGAAACCTTACAAGGTCATGAGGTGTCTGGTCTGACCTAATGGTCTTCTCCGAGAAGTCGACGGGGTGATTGATCTTCGTTATATTTAGCAGTGTGTGACCTAGAATCTCTTATGAGTCTTTAGGGAGTTTATTTTTGTCTTTTCAGATCTTCGCACTATTTATTCATCTGCAATTTTGCTGGTTGTGGTATATTGATCTTTCAGTTAATTTCCCGGGTATACATTTTTATTTTTAGTATCTCAAAGGATTTTCACTTGATTTAAACTGTATATATGTTACAGTCAAACTGTGAAATCAGTCATTTCGTGAAATGACTAAAATTCTTAGTCATTACATGTATTGCCTGTGGAGGCCAGTCAGTTCACGAAATGACTAAAGAAATTTACGGTATTTTGTTTTTGACATGTGAAAGGTGAAGTAAAGTAGAAATTCAGGACTAGCTACATAATTTGTTTTTATTCAAATACAGTATATTTTAAAAGCATGTTAAAATGATATGGCACATTATTTTTATTCATAAAAAATCACAAATTACAAAAGTACAACTGTAGTTCAAAATTAAATCACTTAAACAATAGACTTACATATGACAACACAATTACTCATTCATGCTACTTGTTTGTACAATTAAGGTTGTTATGACATCTACTATTGCAAAGCTGTTTAGATTTGAAACATTTACATCGGTTTGATTGGCATTTTTGGTGACCATTACAAGAACACTTAACAAAACCTTGTCCTCCATTGACAGATTCTTTGGTAACGGCTTCTCGGAGAGAAATTTCTGTATCACTGTTAATTTCACCGTCTCTCAGCAATCTTTCAGGACAAATGTCAAATTGATTCCTTGAATAGCTTCCTTTTAGAACACCACTTTTGGTAGCTACTTTGTACTGATCGTTTATGCTCCTACTCACTATAACTCCTAAGATGTTCCTTGGGTCTCCACGACCTCGATCAGCTAAAGGAATGGGAAGAGCAACGTTGTCTCCTATCTCACCTGCTTTTAACTCTATTCGGCTTCTCTTCACCATACGCTCCGCTTGTTGTTTCTGGGATTCGCTGGCAGCTATACGTTGGGAGTCGATGCTGTGTTGCAGTTGATCAAGATCAGGGTGATGAGGGGATACAGGTTCATGTTCTTGGTCTGTACTTTCTGTTTCAGGATTGTTGGTATCAGTTTCTCTTTCTTGAAGCAAGGTTACAAGGTCTTGTTCAGACTGCAGGGAACTGATGATTTCTTGTGGAAGTGATGTTGATGTCAGTCCGACTCTGGCATTCACACCAAACATTGCAGCATATGGACTTCTCTTGATCCCTGCGTGATAGGCAGAATTCTTGGAGAATTGAACAAATTTTATGCCCGTTGCCCAGTCCGTTGAGTCATTGTCAGCCATCCAAGCAACAAGCATGCCCTTTATGTCACCATTTGCTCTCTCCACAGAGCCTTGACTCTGTGGGTGTCTTGGCTTACCATGAACGATGGATAATTCAGGCCACATGGAACACAGTTCAGTAATGATCTGAGCAGTAAACTCAGAACCATTGTCTGATTGAAGAATTACAGGAGCCCCCAAGAGAAGAAAAATATCAGCTAGTTGGAATGCTACTTCAGCTGCACGCTTTGATTTGAGTGGACGCAGAACGCAAAACTTTGTTAAGTGGTCTTGGTAAACCATAATCCATTTGTAAGTTCTACACGACATAGACTGCATGTCAATAAGATCTACCTGCCCACGTGATGAAAATTCACTACTCAGAATAGGTTTAACCACAACTCCCTTTGTCATTGGTCGCTTTCTCTTTTTCTGGCATTCCTGACACAACGATTTGAATAGTTCAACTGTATCCCGCTGAATATTGGCGTATTTCGCTTGGAGTTCTTTAGTCATTCTATCTCGACCACCGTGCCCAGTTGCAACATGGGCCCTCTTAACTATGTCATAAGTGTCTTCAATGGAGACACAGTACACCGGTGTTTCATCTGGGGTTTGTCGTTTCTTAATAAGTTTCTCAACATCACCACACTGCAGCACTTCATATTTACTCAGAAGGTAGTATTGATGGCGACTCTTAGTGTTCTTCCTTTCACTAGTTGTACGAATGTCCTCAATAATTTGGAAATATTCTTCTTTCGGAATGAGATATTTGCGACACTTTTCATACCTAGAATATAATTCTTCACGAAATTTTAACTCTATGCTTTCAGACATCTTGTGAAGGAACTGGATTCAACTGGAATCAGCAAAAAGACTCGGAGCTGAGTGTTTAGTTTGAGCTGAACTGACTGATTAGTATTGGTGGGTGTATCACTGTCAATGACGTCATGGCTGTCAATGGACGTCAAACCGCTAGTTCACATCGTCAAACCGCTAATTCACATTTTGCCTAATTCAAAACAGCCATATAGTGTAACAAGCATGACAATAATTCAGTCGTTTCATGAAATGGCTATAATTTTCAGTCATTTCGTTAACTGACTGGCCTCCACAGGCAATACATGTAATGACTAAGAATTTCAATCATTTCACGAAATGACTGATTTCACAGTTTGACTGTAACATATACATAAGTACAATTGAGTATTTCTAAGGATTTTCATATTACTTGATTTTTACTGTAAATACATAAGCACAATTAAGTGTTTCAAAGCATTATTTCAGATGATTTTCACATTACTTGATTTAAATTGTATATCCTTAAGTACACTTAAGTATTTCAAAGGCTTTTCATATTACTTGATTTACATGTATATACATAAGTACACTCAAGTTTTTCCAAAGGTTTTCGCAATACTTGATCGAAACTCTACATGCATAAGTACACTTAAGTATTTAAAAGGATTTGTTAGTTACTTGATTTAAACTGCATATTTAAGTACACTTAAATCTTTAAAAGGATTTTCGCAGTACTTGATTTATACTGTCCGTGCACAAGTACACTCAAATATTTAAAAGGATTTGTTAGTTACTTGATGTAAACGGTATATGCATAAATACACTTAAATATTTAAAAGGATTTTCGCAGTACTTGATTTACATTGTACATGCATAAGTACTCTTAAATATTTAAAAGGATTTGCAAGTTACTTTATTTAAACTGCATATACGTATGCACACTGTAAAATGTTCAAGGATCGAATACTCTAGTGACACTGCCTAAACTACCTGCGTTGAAATATACCTTAGTTACTGAAGTTGCGGAAGCCAAATGCCTTTTGAAGGCAGAGGTATTTCAGTAAGATCAAAGAATATGCCGCCGGGAAACGAGGTCATGTTATTATTATTATTATTATTATTATTATTATTATTATTATTATTATTATTATTATTATTATTATTCAAAAGATAAACGCCTATTCATATGGAGCAAGCCCACAGGGGCCATTGACTTCAAATTCAAACTTTAAAAAAAATATGGCGTTTATTTGAAGGGAGTTACAGAAAATAATGCAAATTACAGAAAGAGATCAGTTATTATAGAAGAAAAAAAGCTAAATTAATAAATTAATAGATAAATATATGAAAATGTAAATAAATTAAAATAGAGAGGTTAAAATGCTAGGAATCTCAACTTCTCAATTCTCCAATAGATTTTGGATACGTTTTCCGCCGAAAAACGATACTTTAAATTTTGGGAATAAAAGGAACAAGCTGACCATCAACTTCTGGATAGGATAGTTTAGCTCCGAACTGCTCCCCTTTCCCGACTTGGGATTGATTGTTGTGGTAGGTCAGCGATCGATTCTCAAAATGGGTGCCGTGGCAACATGGGGTTCCACAGACAGTGCCTAGGGGTGCCACAAGATTGTCATGAGTTTTGTCTTGGCTAGATCATCTCAATGAACATTTGCAAAAAAAAAAGAAGTTTGCAGAAGTCTTCATATAATTATCAGTGGGTCTACTCTAATATATTAACACACACAGACATGTATATATATAGTATGGATAATAATTTTCTTCATTAAATAATAAGTTATTTCATGCGATGTGGTGGGATGGTGAAGAAGGGGTGCCACGGTAATGATTACATTAGTTAGGGTGCCATCACTAAAATAAGATTGAGAACCACTGTGGACGTAGATGGTCGTTTCTTAATTTCAAAACTCGAATGCAAGGTATTTGTGTGGGTCTGGTAAATGTAAACAGTAGATTACATACTAATGTAATATATTTCATATTATGATCTGAATTATGATTCATTGTTAACGACATGGACACAAGCGTGTTATGAAAATACTGGCTGGTCAAAAAAAATCTTGGTTAGATATCATATAGGTTGTAAAGGAATGCGGTTCTTTTACAATTACTCATGCGCACTCCAGTTTGCGCACAAAAATATTATATAATGTACTGTGTGTGTGTATTATATATTATATATATATATATATATATATATATATATATATATATATATATATATATATATATATATATATATGTGTGTGTGTGTGTGTGTGTGTATGTATATATATATATTTATATATATATATATATATATGTATGTATATATATATATATATAAGATGAAGAAACATTATGAATGTATGTACAAGATGAAGAAAATTGTCGGAAAAATTTCAGTATTTAAAATAAATAGCATTCATCTTAGTCTAACCTTTGTTTATGCAAATTAGAATTGCGCATTTTTATAAGCACTAATCTTAGTCTTGAGTCAGACTGCACGATCCAGGGATTGTTCCTCTCCATATACGGCGAGGCTATGGTGAAATTCTCTTCCTGCCTCTGGTTTTCCAGTCTAACAAGCTTCTTCCCTCTGCCATTCCCTCCCATCCCATTTTCTCGCTTTCTCCGGGCCTGGGCTAGAAAAGGGCTTAAGTTACTCTTCCCAATGACTTTTGTCTTGAAAAATTAATGAATAAGTTGAACCAGAAATATCCCTGAAACCTTTATAAGGATGAAAGCTATCTGCTTATTAATAGGACCGCCTTAAAATGCTGCCGACCTCCACACAAATGTGATGGGAGTTTCTGTGGCTTCCTTTCACCCAGATCAAATTTGCCCTTAAATAGACTTGGAACTTTGCTTCAAGGTATGTGGGAGAAGGAATTCCACCTCGTTGTTTATACATACACACTATCATATATATTTATAACCTAAATCACGTATCACATTGTTTTGGGTTTACACTGCATATTAAATGTTTTATTTGTAGTTACTCGTAGAATGTTAAAATGTTTTCCTTAACTGTGCATGTTTTTATAGCAGTAGTAAATTTTAATTACGAAATCTGAATATATCAGTGTTTATTTGAATTTGGAGGGCCTAAGTTGTTATTCATGGTTAGTTTTACTTTTATTCCAGTGAATTTCTGCATTTTCCTCAAGAGATCTTTTAAACTATACCCCTTCTACTGAGCTATGCACTGCATTATGATTGTAATGTTTCTTATTTCGCCAAAGAGAACCATTATTTTCATAATACCATGAGGATCACTGGTAAATATTTACTGCATCTCGACTTTTTACGACTTTTTTGTACAGTTTCTTCTGAAATTTTGTAAAACATCAATAGGAATGAAATGAATGCATTCCTCTCCCCTGACGCGAATTCTAGACTCTGATTGCCATAGGAGAAATATCTCAGTTCGTTCTTATATGTTTTTGTTAAAAGTACTTCAGTGTATATTGTACCCGAAATTGCTAGGAACTCGAGTAGTCAAGCTGCCACAGCGTGGCATTAGATTTCAGTTATTGACAGCACCGCTCTCTCTAAGGGCACATCCACACCACTGTAAAACATGTCCTAAACAAGTGGGGGACATATTGCCCACACATCATAGACTCGGTAAATACAAGTCAACGACTTCTTAACTATCCTAACCAGTGCTTCTTCATACGATTAACCAGCATTGGCCAGTTTCGTTCTCCACTTAAGGTCGTAGACTTGTTTCCAACGTGTTTGCGATATGTATGTGATAAGCTACTGACGCCTGTTTATGGCATGTTTTAATCGAAGGTACGGCTGATAAGCCCTGGATGTTGTTTACATCTTATCATTTATCGTCTTTGCTGATTATCACTATTTTAGGGGACTGGTTCAGTTTGGGTGTCTGAGTAAACAATAACCTGACCTTCATTTCGCCCTTACCTCCACAAACAGAGAGAGAGAGAGAGAGAGAGAGAGAGAGAGAGAGAGAGAGAGAGAGAGACTTGGATGTGATTTTCTGTAAATTAATTAATTATAATACTTTAACGGAATGTTCAGCTATGAAAAATCGATTTGTCAAGTTACGGTTAACTCGAATGCTAAAGTTAAATAAATGTATGGTTAATTAATCAAAGAATCAGATCAAGATGAGTATACAAAGAAATTTACTTGGCACTGATGAATTTTCATTGCTGTTCAGCAGATAAGCATAACGAATTTGTACGCTATTTTTAAAATTCATTGTTTTTAGTTTGCTTTGTCATTATGTAATTTTTTTCTAGATGTTCCACGTAAACTATTTGTTGCTTATCTGTTATGCTATTGTTTTTACATTTATCATTAATAGCCTGCAAAGATTATGCATAATCAAATATAAATGGACGATTGCCGTAAATTTACCTATAACTTTAAAATGTAAGAATGAATCTGAAAAATGGCATTCAGAGGGTTGATAGGATTGTTTTAAAGAAACCCTAAAAGATTCTTATGTTCATAACTTTATGAAACAAAATAATGAAACATTTGTATGATTCCCTGATAACTGTCAGCTATAAGACGAGTTTCATTAGTAGGAGAACTTCATCACCTCGACGCCTTCTCAAAAATCTTTTCTTGTTAATCCCCCCGGAAACTCCATGCTTATAAATTAGGTTTAAGAGGGAAGGTACCACACAATTTTCTTGTGTATTTCCTGTTATAGACTATTATTATTATTATATTATTACTTCGGTAGATGAAACCTATTCACATGGAACAAGCGCACATTGACTTGAAATTCAAGCTTCCAAAGAATGTTAGTTTCAACCTCCCGCCGCAGACCCCACACCCCACACTGCAGCAGTAACTGATCATGATACAGAGCCAGTGATTTTTTCATCGCCTTGGGGAGGCACGAACTCTCGACGTCTGAGCGGCATGTCACGACACTAGCGACCATACCTGCGGACAGTACTAAAATAATTTTAATATGATTTTTTTTTACTTATGTTCGGCGTACATTGCGAAGTGCGTGTTCTCTGAAATTTCGTTGTTATTACGTATGAGGAAAAGAGATGTCAATCAAGAGAATGGGCCATTGTCTAGAGTGATATACTCTGTACAAATTGCATTAAGGTGAACGACCCTGGAACCTTATACAGGCCTTGTATTTGAAAAGAAACATTCGTCCTTTTTGGTTAGAGACTAGTCCAGAGGTCTGCATCAGATCTGCTAACCCTCTTCAACGTCTGAAGAGACGGCATAATCTAAACCAACTAGCCAGTTAACTAAAACTTAGACGAAACCGCTCTATTTTTGAAGACACCAACCGAAATGTCCATTACTTTTAAAGAGAAATTTCTGTAAAAACATGAAACATGTAAAGTAAGTAATGTGTGTAATTTCTGAACCACCTTCCTCCTTCCCCTTCTTTCTACTGGAAATTTTAGGTGTCGCCAGAGTTCACATTGACTTCTCATCTACTCAGACGATTCATCTCAGTAGCCTAAACATTTTGTTCTTCACATTCATTAATTTGACTTATCTCTTAGCAAATACTCGGCTTAATAATCTCTTCGTATCGTTTAACGTTTGGTTCCTCGAAGACAAAACTCCCTTTTCATAACTTCTGCAGAGTTCCTGGAGCTTTCCTTGCCTCGACCATGTTGTGACCTACCTGTCCTCTCATTCTGCCACCATATGCATCAACGACTTTCAAACTCTTATGGGTCAACAACGTTTGTTCATTTGCCATCCATATTAACAATCATGGTTCAGTCTCTATGGCTTCCCTTTTTTATTTTAAAAACACTGGTCTGCCAATAGTCACTTTTAACTCTTCTCTCTGAACTACTGTTGAAAGATATACCACTTCTGCAACTATATTATTGTTGTTACCGTTTTCCCGTGCTGTTCACAGCATGTTTTGCCTACTCTTAATTCAAGTCTTTAACTTCTCTCGTCACTCGATCCCTATGTATGTTGAACAGCCATAGAGTTTCGGATTCCACAATAAGCTGTAGGTCCCGTTGCTAAGTAACCAATTGGTTCTTAGCCACGTAAACTAAGTCTGATCCTTCGGGCCAGCCCTAGGAGAGCTGTTAATCAGCTCAGTGGTCTGGTAAAACTAAGGTATACTTAACTTATAACATCCATAACTCTGAAACCTACTTTTAAAGCAAATCGGTCCTTCTCCCATCATGCTCTTACATGTTTATATTTACCACATACTTCGTGCTGGCATAATGCCAGCTTAATCTACGACGACAACAACATTTACGAATTAAATCTCTTTCAACATCAACATAACATTTCTAGGTTCACATATTTTACTTTCAAACTTCTCACTCGCCCTTTTCTGTCCTGAGTAAACGATGAACCCTTTTCATACACCTAGCCAGTTATGTCACAGTATGCCACTAGGATTCATACGCTCTAGTCATCTCTCTCATCATTATTTCTCTGAGTAAACAAAGTCCGCACACACTGGTAAGCCATTCATTTTCCCTCTATATCATATTTCACCCTCTAAAACATAATCCCTTAAATTTTCAACTCCCTATTCTTCTTCCTTTAATAATGTTTCATGCGTCCTCAAAATGTCCAACCATTTCCAGACCAAATTAGCCCTTTCATCTCTTGTATAATTGATTGCTGTCCTCTCCATCAATAACTTTCAACAGAATATTAATAAATACTTCACGGAAACATGTCGGCATTCTCTTTCAACGGAATCTTTCTTATTTTCTCCTTCAGTTCTCCAATATCCATTTCCTGATTAATCTTTCACTTACGCTCAGAACAACATTTTTTATTCAAGTTCGTATTCTAAGCTTGCTTTGAAGTTAGATTGGTCTTCAGTGTCTTCTCTCATATTTAACAATTCTCAGCTTATCTGCCATTCCTTTTTTTTTAATCTCCCACTTATTCCTAACAGCTCATAGCATTTTCATTTTTTCTTTCTCTCGTTTTCCTTCCTTGCAAACATTATCTCTACTACAGAGACTTCCTATACAACTTTTCTGGTTAATCTTTCATCATTCTTTTTCCATCATCTTTTCTGTTACTTGTACTTTCGCCTTATCGGGCTTTCTCCTCTTGGAAAAAAGAAAATATTTAGCCTTGTTCTAAAACCATCCTCTCCCAGAAAAACAATCTTCTAATCTTAAATTCGGTTCAGCTAAGTAATGATCAGATACCTCCTTCCCTTCTTAACATTACATCTATCAACTCACTCTTCAATCTACTCTGTACCGACATGTCATGCAATTGGTTCTTTTTCTCCTCATTGCTGTGTCATTCCCAAGTATGTGCAAGTCAGCATTCTTCCTCGAAACCACGTGTTAGCAACAACTTGGGTTCTTTCATGTTACAGTGTAAAGGCTGAAGTAAATATTCATACGTCACTGGGAAAATAATCGATCTATGGTGTGAAAAAAGTTAATTTTAATTTATTTTATGCAAATACTTTTTTTTTACCGCAATGTTTATAGAGTTTTGGCTCTTGCTAACTGCAGGTTATCATTTTGACCATTCATTTGCGTTGTTTTATTGTTTGGCACGTATATTTGAAAAAATAATAATAATAATAATAATAATAATAATAATAATAATAATAATAATAATAATAATAAAGTGTCTACCGTTTTTCTGTAAAGCCAAATAAGTGACATTCAGGTCACGCTCCCTGAAATTTGACCTACTGTCGAGTCGGAAAGATAGCGATAAGATTATCTGTAATCTCCCCAAGTGCCGAATGAAATCCTTGTTACCAGTGTAACGATTATCAGCGCAGATCTCTTTGTAGCATGACTGTGTACCCAGAATAACTTCTTTGGCCGATGGCACGTCTAGACGATTGGATATCTCACCACGTGGGTTTTTTATTGTCCTTGCGATAAGCATTTTTCTCACGTACTTCATATTTCGGTCTCCTGATATACTTTCGACTCGTGGGGTTCATACTTGGCGGCAATCGAATTCCGGAGAAAGTATAACAAAAGGTATGATGAATTAAAAAGAGGGAAAATGAAAGTTAAAAGCCAAATAAATAATTTTTAGGGGCTGAAGTATTTTTGAAACGAGGGTCAGAGAGGGCTGTGATGTTGGTAAAGAGAGAGAGAGAGAGAGAGAGAGAGAGAGAGAGAGAGAGAGAGAGAGAGAGAGAGAGAGAGGGGGATTTAGCAAGTAGGGGACTTCTGAGTGATAAACGCTTTAGGACATTCGCTCGGTACTCTCAAATACTATCTTTAAGAATGTGAATGCCCTCGAACAGTCCTAGAGTAATATTAATAGCTTGAAAACTGTAACATTAGGTAACAAAACGAGTGTGATAAAGGTGTCATTTTAATCACAAGGCTTGTCTTGGAAATCGAACGTCTTTGTCAGTTTGCCTTAGCATTCTGAGTAATGTCAGATCGCTGATTACTTTGGCACTTTTCAATCCGAAACCTGGGAATTTTCTCCATTCTTCTGTTTTCACAGTTCTTGTGACTTTTCCTATAACGAGGTGATTTTCTTAGGTCTCTCAGCATCTTGCCACCAGCCTTCGTTCCAAGTTGCTAGCTTTGGCAATTTGGCGATGCCACACGAGTGGTTTTCTGAAAACCTTTTAGCCGTCAAACTTTGGACCCAGTAGACAACAGTTCATTTATTTCAGTGGTCTGGTAAAACTAAGGTATACTTTTTTCCGTAAGTTAGCGGCAGATTTGTCAAAACCGGTGGCAGGCATAAGTGTATGCGCATGCGCGATAGCACTGTTACGGACATACGTAGCAGTATTTTGCATAAATATATAAAGAAACAGTGGTCTTGATATTCAGCGTAAAATCTGTCGGCAGAATGCTTAAAATGCACTAGAACTCTGAGTACGTTAACACAGTCCTCATTGCATCAGATGAGTGTTCCAATCCATACTACCTGACTGTTGGAAAAATTCTCGGCAAGGTTCTAAAGTTGACAGAAAAGTACTTGTTCGTTCGTTTTAGGTTAAGCCAGCTTTGTGCTGGCACCGAAAAGAAACAAGTAAAAAATGCGGCTAAGTTTCTTCGACGCAATCGAGTTTTCTGTCCAGCCGCAACAGCGTATAATCAAGGCCACCGAAAATAGATCTATCTTTAGGTGGTCTCGGTATAATGCTGTATGAGCCGCGACCCATGAAGCTTTAATCACGGCCCGGTGTTGGCCTATCGTATGTCGTTGCCAGAAGCACGATTATGGTTAAATTTAACCTTAAATAAAATATAAACTACTGAGGCTAGAGGGTTGCAATTTGGTATGTTTGATGTTTGGGGGTGGATGATCAACATATCAATGTGCAACCCCGAAAAAGTGCGGACAGAAAAAAGTGAGGACAGAATAAACTGCCGACGGACAGACAAAGCCGGCACAATAGTTTTCTTTTACAGAAAACTAAAACCCAAGGTCTATAGATTAAAGAGGTCTTCTCAACCCCGACCCAAAATATGACCGTTCTGCGCAGGTACAGATCGTGACGTAGGCCGGACCTATAGGTGCGGCCTTGACCATTTCCACCCAAACATACCAAAGTACAGTGCGCGATGATCAGAGGACTTACGACTTCCTGGAAACCAATTGTTTATTATAATTTCGACACTAACATGAAAAAAGATCTCCTTTTAAATTGATTATTCAGGTTGAGAAAGCCGGGTTTCCTGTAGTAGCCATGGTTAGTGACTTAGGAACAACAAATGTTAGTTTATGGAATTCCTTAGGCATTGATATAGATAATTCTGCATTTGTTAACCCAGTAGATGATAACAGAGAAGTACATGTGTTTGCGGTGCACCGCACCTAATAAAACTCATAAGGAATAATTTCTTGATCATGGATTTGTATTGTCGGGAGATAGGTTTGCTCATTGTGGTTCAGTTAGGGAGTTAATTATGAAAAAGCAAAAGTGATCTACGGACAGCACATAAGCTCTCTGAAAAGCACATCAATGTAATGGGCATGCAACGCATGAATGTTAAACTAGCGGTGCAATTCCTGTCCGAAACAACATATAAATGTCTTCAGTACTTCGGTAACAAAGGTTTGCTTGAAGATAAGGACTGGGAAACCACAAGTCAGTTTATTTGCCTTGTAGATACCTGGTTCGATTTATTTAACTCTCGAGTGCCTCGTGATAGGAAACCATCAAGAAATGCCTATGGGATGAATCTGGACATACAAAATAAAACGTTGCATGATGTGATTCGGGTGTCTAAAGAAATGAAAGTGATGAAAAGCAATAGGCTCTACCCTTTCCAAAAAGGCTTAATCTAATCATGCAATTCATTAATGAAGCTGCTGAGAATGGTCAAAGATATATTTCAAACATCATATATTCTGACTTACAGGCTAAATCAAGATGGTCTTGAACACTTTTTTGGCTGCATAAGGCAGATGGGTTTATGTCATCAACATGCATCACCCGTTGCATTTAAGCACCGAATCAGAGCCCACATTCTAGGCAAAGAGAGCAAACTTTTAGGATCAAACTGCAACGTTGAAAGTTGCAATAGTGATATGATGACATCAACCTCATTTTCCAGCTTTCCTGTTGAACAAAGCGCATCCTATGTAGATGAAGAAACTTCTATCCAAAAAGAGCTAAGCCTGCCGGCTATGTCGTTTTGTTTGCCAGTGGAATTTGGTAATGATTTGCAAAATGATGACAATGTAGAATTGGAAATTGAAAAAGAAGAATTAGGAAATGCGATGGAAGATGGAGGCTTACAATACGTTGGTGGTTATATAGCTCGTAAGTTTCCTGAATATGAATTCTTGGAAGTGCAGCGACGAAGGGAGATGGCTCGTGGATTGGTGCCGTAAGTGCAAGAGATGGAACGCTGTTGCAACCAAGCGAGGAGGAATTTTTGGTGCATTTAAAAACAATGGAAAAATATTTCTCTGTTATCACGGGGAAAATATTTAAAACTTGCAAAAGGCGCCACAGATAAACTGACTGATTTAATTAGCGAGTGTTTTAAAAGCAATCGAAGTTATTAAATTTTTTGTTAGATGTCGTACATTCTTTAGAATTCGTGTTTTGAGCAGGAGTATTAGTTCATCAAGAAAAGCGCAAAATAAAATGCAAAAACTCGCAACGTGATACAGAACATAATTGAAGCATATACTTTGTATATATCATTATTTATTTTGTAAATTTAAACTGTCTAATGCTCAACAAATTTCAGTTATTTACATCATCAAATATATGTTTGGTTGTTTTAATGTAATAAAGTTATGTATTTGTTATCTTACTTTTATATTCCCTAAAGGAAGAAAATATAAATCTCTAAAAAGATGAAAAAAACAAAGCAGAAAGAATAGTTCCTTTATTTTCTTATGGAAGTTCCACAGCTTACTCAGGCACGGCATGGTCTCAGTGACGTCACCGCTCTGACCCACCACAACTCCCACCATCCGGCTACCTGCGCACTACGGTGGCCTGAGAAGACCTCTTTAATCTATAGACCTTGCTAAAACCTATGAAAGAATTAAGAAGAGAACGTAACAAAGGTTACGTATTATTTTTGATGCTGTGAAATGGATCAGATACCATTCGGCACTTTCTAAAGGCCGAAAGGAAGGAGGGAAAGTACAGGCAGAGTTGCAGACACCTGTAAACCACCTGGTACCCGTCAAGAGAAAGCGTTATACTAGCAACAAGTCCCAGTAAGCGGACCTGGGAAGGAAGGGAAAACATTTTTCATGAGTAAAGAATTGGAAAGTGCTCGTTTGACCTGTGGTTTTAGTTTTCTGTAAAGAAAACTAATGAGCCGGCTTTGTCTGTCCGTCGGCACTTTTTCTGTCCGCCCTCAGATCTTAAGAACTACTGAGGCTAGAGGGTGCACATTGGTATGTTGATCATCCACCCTCCAATCATCAAACATACCAAATTACAACCCTGTAGCCCTAGTAGTTTTTATTTGATTTAAGGTTAAAGTTAGCCATAATCGTGCTTCTGGCAACGATATAGGATAGGCTACCACCGGGCCGTGGTTAAAGTTTCATGGGCCGCCGCTCATACAGCATTATACCGAGGCCACCGAAAGATAGATCTATTTTCGGTGGCCTTGATTATACGTTGTAGCGGCTGTACAGAAAACTCGATTGCGCCGAAGAGACTTCGGCGCACTTTTACTTGTTATAGATGAGAACAGTGGTATACCTGTCTAGTTCGTCCTAAGGTGAACATTTTATTTACCTCATTTTAGAAACGTATTTCATAGGAAGTATTGTGAGATTGTCAGGTAACATGGTGATATATACAGAAGAATGAGAGAGCTAATTTCTTAGGTATATCTTATACAATAAGCTTAGTTATAGATATAATGGATTACTAAATAGTGATGGAAATAATACCATTTCCAGATATATATCAGCAAATCAGCAAAGTTATTTGTTTATGCTATTTTTCAATAACTAAAAATTTATATATAAAACGACATTGTAACCCCACCGTTTTTCATGGATTGCCAAAAATATTGATCCTAAAATATGAACGTTATAAAAAGGTGCGTTTAAATTACAAACGTGTAATTTTTATTCATTGCATCTGCTCACTACTTACGTTTGGCTGATTGATGGTTCCTCAATTAGAACTCACACTTGCTTAAAACGCCTTTGAAGTTTAGATATTCACTTCGCCTACTGACACACTTTTGAGTGTTTTAATGAAATAAATCTCTTAACGATTTATCTGAAGGCTTATTTATGTCGTCTCTCTCTCTCGTCGATTTATATATATTTGAACTGTACTTACAAGTCTGTTGCCGTGCTGATGACAACTTACTAATAAATGAAGATCGTATAAATTCTAAACTCGTGAGGAATTTCAGAGTCATTAGTCTAGTGCGAGATTTAGAGGCCTTGGAAAATAAAATATACTCGGAAGTCACATTCAAGTATGCGTTCGGAAGCCTTCCTTCATCAAGCAGGAAAGTTATTCATGAAGGACATCGTAGAACACTTTTTGATTAATTGAGCAACTGGCCTGAATTATTTGCTTGTTTACCTGTGGAAGACTTAAGTGACATGCAGAAAATTTACGAATACCATTCCTTCAGAAAAGAAAATTTTTGAAACCTATTACTAGAAACGATTTGTACTTTTCACTTAGTCTTCATACTTTTGTTCTTGTTTTACAAAACTTCCCATATTTGTCTTAAACATATTAAACTAATGTACTGTAAATAAGAGACAAACTACTCATGCCCTCATAATTATAGAAACAAACAGTACTTCTTGTTTGAGATTGATTAGTTTAACCGCAGTGTAGTCACTCAGTTTTTACCTTGAAACAATTTCAATGTTATTTTATTATTTGGTTATTTTTTGGGATGATTAGCTTGAATCTCATTTTTCCTTAAATTAAGAGGAAAGAGGAAATACGAGGCCAGACTCTTGTACGGCCCGGGCCAACCTGAAGTCATATTTAGCCCAAAGGACAAGAGGATCCGCCGGAGACTTTCTGGCAAGCGACATGAGTCTCTAATGGCTTGTCCCACCCGTCGAGGCTATATTCTCTCTCTCTCTCTCTCTCTCTCTCTCTCTCTCTCTCTCTCTCTCTCTCTCTCTCAGCGAGTGCGCGTGTGACTGTGTGCGTGTGTGTGCCTTCAGTGTCACGTGTGCAAGCATTGTTTCCTCCACGCATTACTTCGTTTCTCAAGGTTCTTGAGGCTTTGTGTCTCCACGAAAAGTTGGTCTACCTTGTGTGCAGTGTGTCAGATGCCTTTAGCTAACATTCTCTCTCTCTCTCTCTCTCTCTCTCTCTCTCTCTCTCTCTCTCTCTCTCTCTCTCTCTCTCTCTCTCTCTCTCCAGAGATTCAAGGCTTTCGCCCTCCTCCCGTGTGAATCACACAAGGGACTCCTGATTATCTAACACCGCCGCGGGGAGAGGTCATCCAACTCTGTCCTGCTGGCCGCCGCCAGACTAGACAAAAAAAGAAAAAAAAAAGTGCGACATTGCAGCCGTTGCAGACAGACAACACTTATTTGCACGAGGATTTCTAACTGATCGAGACAGAATTCAAGGTTAGGTAAAATTACTGCCGCGGCTTCGGGTTGCCACATGGCTGGAGACAGATACATGTTCATACTTTCAGAAGTAGGTACTTAAGACAGGTCAGGCAATCGATTTTTGAAATGTATATAGCACCAGATAGGTACAAATATCGATAGATGGTTAAATATGAAAGGATATTGAAGGTTTTGACAGACACATGGATGGAAATAGACAGATAGATAGATAGGTAGATATAAAGGACCAATTGGTCTTCAGAGAGACACATGGCTGGAGACATACATGTATTCATTTTTAAAGACATATGCATAACTGCTGGCAGATAGATCGACAGACAGCTAAATGTAAAAGTCTATTGGAGGTTTTGACAGACACATCGATGGAGATAGGTACATTCATCTCTATTAGACAGGTTAGCCAATGGTTTTTTTAAAAACATACAACAGCAATTAGATCGGTAGATCGATAGGTTGCTAAATATAAAAGATTGTTGGAAGTTTTGAAAGACACACGGCTGGAGATACAGTATGTAGACTGGTAGACATAACAGCTCAATTGGTCTTCAGAGAGAGAAATGTCTAAAGACAGACACATTTATTTATACTTACAGATGTTAGTATTTAGACAGGTCAGGTAATGGAGCTTTTGACGCATGCATAGATGCTGACAGCTAGATAGGTCGATAGACAGCTAAATTTAAAAGGCTGTTGGAGGTTTTGACAGCCACGCGGATGGAGTATTAGACAGTTGGTCAGACAATAGAGCATTTGAAATAAGGCAGATAGCTAAATATCACTAGGCCATTGGAAGTTGTGGCAGACACACGCCAAGAGATAGATATCTAGATAGATGGATAGGTAGCAATAACACCAATGGTTCTTTAAGAGAAACACATTAATATTATAATATTATTCGGTAGATGAAACCTATTCACATGGAACAAGCACACATTGACTTGAAATTCAAGCTTCCAAAGAATGTTGGTTTCAACCTCCCACCGCAGACCCCACACTGCAGCAGTAACTGATCATGATACAGCGCCAGTGATTTTCCGCCGACCTGGGGGAGACGCGAACACGTCGCCACTTCTGATAGAAATTACATACAGAAATAAGGACTTTTTGACATATACTCCAAAATCTGACATTGACGGACAAACAAACGAATGTGTACTAAGTCGAGAACCATTATGTTGCCAGAATGTTAGATGTGCAAATTTACTTACTATTCCGAACGTCCTTTGACAGCAACAGTAACTAACGACTCTTAGCAGAATCTGACAAAAAACGTGTATTACTTTTAGTAGTTGTGAAAAATAGTTTGTTTTTCACGAAAACGCATAAATCGTCATCTTTATTGCGTAAAATTATACAAAGTTTTAATTACATTTTAGTATCGGTAAACCAACGTTACGGTTTTACTTGTATATATCTCATGCTTTTATTATGCATAAGAATTAACGAATTAAAACAAGTAAAATATGCTTTTCTGTACAGCCGCTACAGCGTATAATCAAGGCCACCGAAAATAGATCTATCTTTCGGTGGTCTCGGTTTAATGCTGTATGAGCCGCGGTCCGTGGAAATTTAACCACGGCTCAGTGGTGGCCTGGCCTATCCTATATCGTTGCCAGAAGCACGATTATGGCTGACTTTAACCTTAAATCAAATAAAAACTACTGAGGCTAGAGTTCTGCAATTTGGTATGTTTGATGAATGGAGGGTGGATGATCAATATACCAATTTGCAGCCTTCTAGCCTGAGTAGTTTTTAAGATCTGAGGGCGGACAGAAAAAAGTGTAGACGGACAGACAAAGCCGGCGCAATAGTTTTCTTTTCAGAAAACTAAAAACTCATGTAGCAGCTGAAGATGGAAACGTCGATAAATGACTTCTTATTTGTTTCTTCGTGAAGATTTTCCTCGAATAATTTCTGGGTGAAGAATGAATTTAATCTAAGAACTTGCTCTCAGTCGAGGTTGATTACTGACGGTTGTGTTTTTATTTCGTTGTGATTGATGATAATGTTTATTTGAATTGTGCTTAATGAACTGTTTCCTTGTTCCGTGGGTAATTGAGGATTATTTATTAGCTAATTATGTAATTTTGTCTGATATAATTTAATAATCAGTCATTTTAGGATATGATAGTTTTCTTGGTAAATCTTACAACATATTTTTTCTATTAAATCTTTCAACATATTTTTTGTATTTTATAGTAGCTAATTATTTAATATTCTCTGATAATTTAATAGTAAGTTATTTTAGGTTGAAATGTTTCAACCCATTCGTTTTCCTTCTTAACGTTCGCAAAGATTCAAGAGCTTCACTTCCGGTTCATTATCAGTATCCCTAAAAATTCTTAGGACCTTGACTGATATAGTCTTGCCTTTTTTTTATGGAAATAAGCCATGAACCACTCCTGCAATCGTCATCATTCTTGGGATCACTATTTTTTTTTTAGAGCATATCATTATCATTCAATTGCAAATACTGCTTGTCACTCAGCCGAGCGTTACTGCTCGTGATGTGCGTTCAGGTTAAACTAGTAACCCTATTGAACCGACAGTTACAACTACTAATATTACAACTTCGTCGAGCGTTGCTGCTAGTGGTGTGCGCTCATGTTATGTCGTGTAACACCGCCTTTCCTCCTCCCAACCATAATTGACATAACGCCGTCGAAGTTATCATTTATTTGTTCAATTATTGATTGGTATTTAGATGCCAATTTCAGTGAGACGGGAAACCCAGTGGCCCATTTCTATCCCGCCCTTGAAGTCAACATGGAAGATGAATGGAGAGAGACTGGGCTTAACCACGATAGATAGATTGCAAAGAAGCAGAAAGAGAAACCCATGGCTTGTCAGTGAAAGTAAAGCGGCGACTGAGCCGTGTAATCCAATAATTTTTGACTTCCCCAAAATAAAAGTAGCCCCGTAGCGGGGTAGTGCCGTCAGTGCACCTCACTGGGTGCACTGTAGTCATTGCTAAAGGTTCTTTGCAGAGTCCCTTCGGTTTCTAGCTGCAACCCCTTTCATTCCTTTTACTGTACTTCCATTCATATTATCTTTCTTCCATCTCGCTATCCACCCTTCCTTTCCTAACAGATATTACACCTTTCAGACCTACCTACTCTCATTTTCGTTTCCAGCGCTGAATGACCTTACAGGTCCCAGTGCTTGGTCCTTTGGCCTAAACTCTATAGTGCTATAAAATAAAACTAAATAAAATTAGGAAGAAGTGGTCTGACCAGTTTCACGAGGGTATCTTTCCTGAACTTGATCTATGAACGAAAGGTTAAAACGGATTCGTAGTCATTCTGTGTGCAGTTTCCTTAATTAGATTATTCGGTAAAGTCATGTAATAAAATGGAGAAAGGTAATAAAAAATGGAAAAATATACGTATATTCATACTTGTATTTTACGATAAAGTCGAGCATGGAAAGAAATGAGTCTTGCTGTCATGATAAAGTATCTTTCTGGCGAATCCTTGTACTTTGCCTGATGTTATATATTTATTCAAGAGGGGCAAAAAAAGGGTTAGGAAAAGTGTGTGCGTTATCCTTGAATGGAACAATGATACCAGATACCCCGCTGAATCATGAGAGAAGCTAATTTGTTCGTCGAATCAGTTTATTCATTTTACAAGGGGATCCTGGACGTTACCTGCTCAAAACTGCTCTGTGCGTTTCTCACGGTTGTTGTGTCAAATGACACCTACATGTGTACGTTTCTATGTAGGCTATCATTCACTCTTATTTACCAAGTCCTTTGGAAAGTAACTTCAAGCTTCATTTATTCGAAAAATGTTTTATGTTTTTTCCATTTTTTTTTTATTTATATATATATATAATATGTATATATATATATATATATATATATATATATATATATATATATATATATATATATATTAGTGTGTGTGTGTTTGTATATTACGATTGTGTGTGTGTGGTACAGTGGTTAGGACGTTCGTCTCATTACCACAAAGGCCCACATTAAAATAGAAAATTTCATGTGCCTGCTAGCTCAAAATAAATGTATGAGCGTGAAGGGTGTTAAATGGGTAATACCATGCATATAAATTTATATTACTACAAATCCATGAATATATATATATATATATATATATATATATATATATATATATATATATATATATATATATATATATATATATATATATATATATATATATATATATATATATATATATATATATATATATATATATATATATATATATATATATATATATATATATATATATATAATATATATTTATATATATATGTTTTATATATATATATAATATATAAATATATATTGTATAATTCAGAAGTAAGATCCTGCAATACTTTGGTGGTGTTATTGCACAAGTTAACTGTTGAAAATAGTCAGTTCTTGGCAAGATGTAGTAATGTCAACACTTGCATCAGCCGATAAAAAAAAAGTTCTGCAATTTTACCCTCTTGTCCAAAATATTTGGAAAAGGATCCCAGAAGCTGATTGGCCGATTGTACAACTCCCGAGTTCATTTTCAATCGTTCATCTTTAATCTGAGGAGGGTATTACCTCTAGTAGCAAATATTTCAGCATATGAATTTTTCGTGAATACACTTCCATCATTACAGCATTCACAAGAATTCTTGAAAGTCATAGTCACTTTCATATCATATCTGTATCGCCAGTTAATATACCCGGGTATTCTTTATCACTTGTATCTGAAGTTAATCTATCTGTTGCATGCTGGGCGGGGTTTAATCCCATCACAGTAAAAGTAATCATCGTGTTGTTGTTCTGTGGATTAAAATGTCGTAAGATGGGCGGGGGTAAGTGAGAACTAATTGCTAACGGTTTAGGCGAAAGGGACAGTGGCTGCGCATTCTTTGACTTCTCATCACAATATCACTTTAACAAAAATCATAAAAATCTAAGGTGATCTTTGTTTCAACGCATTCTCTCGTGAACCGTTTCCTAATAGGTTTATCTTTTCACAATTTTCTTTGAACTGAGGTGATCTGAAATCGTTCAAGGATTGTGAGTAGACTTATCTTTCCATAATTAATGAGCGTCAGGATCATACTTTACTGTGCCACCTGAGAATTGAAGTACACATTTCCTTTCTAATGCCTCCGTAAAATTTCCTCATTTTCTGTATAATTCGTCTCCTTCGATATAGTTCTTATTTTCTTTATCTAAATACAGTCTCTTTGCGGCTTCAAAGCTTACAGCATTTATCCATAATATTTTAAATTTATATCCCCTTCTTGTAAAACAATCTCCCTTAACATATAATGCTATCTTCCCATCTCATATATTTAAAAATTAAAAACTTGTTGTTTACTGTGTCCTGGCAATAATAATAATAATAATAATAATAATAATAATAATAATTCGTAGCGAGACGGAGTTAGGCTGGCCGCTAGAATAGATAGTGCGTGGCTAGTTCACAGTCGTAAATCTTCTGGGATGAGGTGAGGGGTTCGGTTTTAAGAGACGCATGATGATCTTTTTTACCTATTTTTTTGAAACACTCTCTCTCTCTCTCTCTCTCTCTCTCTCTCTCTCTCTCTCTCTCTCTCACACACACACACACACACACACACACACTTAAATACACTTACAGTTGCATCCCCAACAGTGGAGACAGCCTGGCTAAGCCCTTCAATCAAACACGTCTGAATTATGGTGCGCGTAAATCTCTTGCATGCAAATAGCTACGCACTTGCGAGTCAAGTAAGATACCAGGCCAAGGAAATCCAAAATGACTTTGAGGAATAGTTTGGTTGAGCAAGTCTGAACCTGTTTCTCGCTTAGCGAAGTCAAGGTAGAGCAAGAAATGTGATCATTTTATCACGAGCTGAAACTCATGGAAAGGAATGGAATGTAAAATTTAGTCGAAAGGCCGAGCGCTGTTAAAATCATTTAGTTTTCAATATTGAGGATGCAACTTAAAGTGTATAAGAGAGAGAGAGAGAGAGAGAGAGAGAGAGAGAGAGAGAAAGAGAGAGAGAGAGAAAGAGAGAGAGAGAACTTGTGCCAAGTCTCTTGCTTTAGTTATAGTGATTTAGTCTTCATAGTAAAGATAAGCCTTTTTGAAACTAATGGTTTGCATGTATTATAGGCAGATTTTCAATTTCAGATTTTTGGTATACTTCTGTATCACAGTTTGTATTCTCGCATATTTTTACAATACAGAAAGAAGGAACGGTTTATCATTTTCCACATTAATGTACAGATTTTATCTCTTGTGAAAAGCATTGCATTTCCTTAGTCACTTTTCACAAGATGAACACTTAGCATCTGAATAACTTCCCTCAGGGAACAGTCATATTTTAGAAGTAACCATTAAAGAAATCGTTTGAAACGCTTTCGTTCTGGGCACCTGTTCTGACTAATATCTCGATATTTTGGAAAAAAACATAATATATATATATATATATATATATATATATATATATATATATATATATATATATATAGCATCCTATAGATAAACCACAGCAGTCGATGACTATGAAATATAATTGTCAGATTCTTCTCATAAGTATTTATATATACAGTGTGGCTGTCAGATGAGAATATAGAATCACAGCTTACAGGGATAAGAAATAAAGCCACATTTGGCAGCCAAGCCCCAGACAGACCTTTTCAGAACCCTTAGATGAAATAAACTCAACGAACTTCTGGATACTGAAACGTCTACACGACTTTCTTACTGACTTTAATTTATGTTTTACCGTTTGACAGATGTTAACTAAAAAATGAATGAAAACCTAGTTCATTAAGTTAAAATATTATAATTTCAGAATTAAAAGTAATCAGAGGTTGCTATTGGTAACCTTTTGATCACACAACATTCCTACTGGCACTCGGGAGGCACTGACAAATCTAAATACTTATAACATTGCTGGAAGGGAGGTATTACATTTTCCGCTCCTGGTATCTCACGGGCAGTTTCTTTTTCATCGTCTCGGCTAAGTTTTAATAAACAGGAATGACCTGAGGAAAATGAATAGGGAAGGAAGCTGATGGTGTCATTTCTACGAAAAGCTGACTTCTGTCAGTTTGTCCTGGACCTCAGATAGCTTGTGCTATGCTTCAGTGAGAAAGATTAGTTTTCTTTATTGAAAACCCGTGGGAGGATCTTGCCGTCATTGCATCCCACGTGGTGCACTCTAGGTATTACTAAAGGGTGTTTGCAGCGTCCCTTTGGCCCCAAGCTGCACCAAATTTGCAACGTTTTACTTGACCACAATTTCTGCTTTCTTCTGTCTTGCTATCCTTACCACAATTTCTGCTTTCTTTCTTCTGTCTTGCTATCCTTACCACAATTTCTGCTTTCTTTCTTCTGTCTTGCTATCCTTACCACAATTTCTGCTTTCTTCTATCTTGCTATCCAACCTCCCTGACTATTTCTTAGTGCACCTGTCGGGATTTCTCTCAGTTTTACCTTCAGAATCTTGTACTTCGTCTGCTTCATTTTCCGGATCTCTTTATCTTGCTGTCCAACCTCTCCAGCTCTCTCTTTTCACGTCTCAGGCGCTGAATGACCGAAAGTGCCATATAGCTTAGCACAAGTCTAAAAACCCGACGGTGTCATTGTTACGGAATACTGATTGACTTCGAGATTATCTTGTAGCTAGAAAAGCTTATGTTTATCGTGACTCTCTGAGAATTATTAGTTTCCTTTGTTTAAATAAGGGCAAGGAAATAGTTTATTGTCCACGCAGGACTCATTCTCATTTGCGACCGGGAGAATTCGGTCAAGTAGAACGTACTCAGATCACGAAATGCGGTTTAACTCGTGTAACTAGTCTGGGACATAATGCTTTTGGGTGGTGTCTGAATTTTTTATTTTTTTATTTAGTTATTTCGAGAAAAGTCAAATGTATATTTAATGCAGTTATAAGGAAGTCACCAAGGAATGTTTCAAATGTATATTTAATGAAGTTATATAAAGATATCACCTTGGCATGTTTAGCAGACGAATGACATTCAGAATAAATGTCTGGAAAGTGTCCAGGACTGGAGTCTCTTGGGACAGGGAGTCGGAGTGGGATGTGAACCTGCCGAAGTAAGTGGAGATGGGAGGAGCAGAGGTCTGTGGGACGGGGGAACGTGAGCGCACGCCATTCAGGGTAATAGTCGATGGAGCAATTTGAAGTAGGCAATCGCTGAAGATTCTTAAATTGTACACGAATAGAATTGTTCCTTATTTTATCTCCAAAGTCTTGCATAACTTCTTTGGAGATGAAAGACTGGTTTTTCCAAAAGAATTTATTTCAATATGATGTTGGCAAGCAAAATTAGATTTCCACTTGGGTCATTGCTGCCAATGGATTTGAAATTAAGCAACTTTAATTTAAGATTATTTGGTGACTTTAGAAAATGTATATTGGTTATAACTGAAAAATATAACTCGCCAGTATTGATTTTATTATTTATCACTATTTTCTCGTTGGATGGTTTAAAGTGAACTTAGTCAAGAAATTAAGTTAATCTAGAAATTATATATGTAACCTTGATCGATTGGAGAGTGACCTTATTCCTTACGTAGCCTATTTTTAATAAAAGCTCGACACCCTCGGCCAGACTGGCTGACCCGAAACTTGGTTACGTTAACGGCGATCGTTATTACCCGGAGTATTTATGCAATCTGGGTGACCAATTCGTGGATTCGCAACGTGTCTCACTGTAGCATGCAGTAAACACGTCTGAAATGGTGGTCAGGCTTGTTTACCTTTGGTTCTAAGTTTACAGGAGCTGTTGCTTGGGCTCTTTCTTATTATATATATATATATATATATATATATATATATATATATATATATATATATATATATATATATATATATATATATATATATATATATATATATATATATATATATATATATATATATATAAATTTGTATCATGCTGTCTTACATATTTGGTTCTACATCTTTTTTTTTTAGAAGTTTGGATTTTTGCAACTCCGTTTTGGGGGATGTTGTACAGTTTTTCTTATACTTATTGTATATCCCAGAATGGTGTTGCTGTCTTATTGTTTTCTTTTTGTTGTTTCATTAGTTAGTTTCTTAAACTGTTTTATTTTCATTATTATTTTCTTGTGATGTATGGACGGATTTAGTCTTTCTCACAAAGGGACGAAATTAGCAAATTTATTCAGCTTTCATTTACTTCTTCTTCTTGAGAATTCACCTGAATTATGTCCTTCAGACTTTTATAATGGTAAGGTTATATATATTTTTATGAAGCAAGCAAAGAGAGAGAGAGAGAGAGAGAGAGAGAGAGAGAGAGAGAGAGAGAGAGAGAGACCTTCAGATTCGGGCAGAAAATTCTGTAGTACTTTAACAATAGCGCAAAAAAACAAAGCCTTCAGCTTTACTCTGTCTTTTTCCTATTCTCTTATCCTTGATGTTGCAAGGACGAAAAGGCAACAGTGTTCACCCGTCCTGTTGCATTGCCACGTGCAAGGCTCCGGCTTCCCCACCCCACCCCTCCCTCGAAACACCAACCCCCACCTCAAATTTTCTCTCGTTCCCCGTCTGCATTCTCGGTCACGATTAATCTGTTTTGAGGTCAATGACAACGCCGCGCGGTCAAGGAAAAACAACTTGAAGAAGAAGAAGAAGAAGAAGAAGAAGAGGAGGAGGAGTAATACTGAGAGTCGCTTTGACAAAACACCGGTGGCACGCAGCCGAGTAGGTGAGCGGAGTGGGGACAGAGAGAGAGAGTGTTTTTATTTTTCATGTCGTTGCTCTTGAATTTTTCCTTCTCATTTTTATTTATTTATTTTGTTTTTGTTTTGTAGGACAGCCAGGGGTGACTTGACATTTAGGGCACTTTTTTTATGTTTTTTTTTTTTTGCACTATCGGTGCCATGCAAATATCGTCTTGACATTTTAAGAGTCTTCGTCTCTGTTTGTTTATCAGAATCTGGAAGGCCACATCAGGCTTCTCACACACCTTTTCACACCTTCCAACGCTTTCTGGCTGCCTGGGGGCAAGGGCTCGTGCTGGCATAAGGCCGGCTCAGTCACACTCGGCCAACTAAGTCCTATCTTTCGTATCTTGGGAAACTTGCCGCCCGTGTCAGGTTTTCAGACATTTTTAACATTGTGGATTGATTTTTTTTTTATTCTCCTTCTCCAGTTTTCAGAAGTCAGTCATTAGGCTTAAACTGAACAAAAATGGATGTGGCAGAGATGAGAAAAATGGATGTGGCAGGGATGAGGATGTTGAAATAGATGTGCGGAGTCACAAGAAAAGATAAGATCAGAAATGAGTTTATAAGAGGAACAGTCAAGGCAGGAGAAGTATCGAGGAAGGCCCAGGAAAGAAGACTAGTATGTTAGTCATGTTGTGTAGAAAGAAGGTCATGTGTCAAAGGTTTATGAGCATAGAAGTGGAGGTAAGGAGAAGAGGAGGAAGGCCAGAGTTCAGATGGAAGGATAAAATAGCAAATGACATGCAGGAGAAAGGTTTAAGAAGTCAGGATGCATTGGACAGAGGAAGGTGAAGAAGGCTGATAGGAAACAGCCACACCATGTAGAAATGGGTAAAGGTTAACACGAAGGAGAAGACGAATAAGATTAAACTTAGCCATATGTAGTCTAATTATGGGTGCTTTTATGAGTGATAGTTTTTCTCATCTTGAATATTTATAATTATAGACAATAGTCTACATTTTTGCCACTATTACTCAACAGTGTCGTTGGATAATTCGGTTTATTAGGTAAAATCTCTTGTTAGATCCTCCCCACACGCCCCTCTCTCTCTCTCTCTCTCTCTCTCTCTCTCTCTCTCTCTCTCTCTCTCTCTCTCTCTCTAACTCTCTCTCTCTCTCTCTCAAGAAGAATTAAAGTGTCGATTAAACATTTCAGACAACATATGCTCAAAAGAGCAGCAAGTGTGCAAACGCAAGCGCATGTGTGAATGAATGATTGCAACACAAGCGCATAGATGCGTCAGTATATGTGGATGTCTCCTCTGCCACAGATTTATCTCTTTGGGTCAGAGTGGTTCGTGGTTCTGTTTCCAAATATATGACTTGGACTATCGACAACAACCAGATTTTCTGAACAGCAGCACCAATATGCCCTAAATGTGCCTCGCTGTCGAACTTGTCAGTTCCAGAAGTTCTTTATTCCGCACACTGTTGGACTGTGGAACAGTCTCCCTGAGGATGTTGTGTAACTGGAACTTCAGAAGTTCGAGCGCAAATGCAATGCATTACTACCCTAGAACAATTCTCCTTGTGTTTTGTATTTTACTGACATTTTTCTCTCTTTATTTATTAATTTGTTAATGTATTTTTTCTTTTCTAATGACTGATCTCTTCTTTCTGTACTTCCTATTGCCTTCTGTTGCTTATTTCAGATGAGCACCATATTCTTTGGAGGCTCTAATTTCAAGTCAGTGGCCTCTGTGGACTTGTTCCATATGAATACTGTAGTGTTCA
Organism: Macrobrachium rosenbergii; assembly: GCF_040412425.1. Taxonomy (NCBI): domain Eukaryota; kingdom Metazoa; phylum Arthropoda; class Malacostraca; order Decapoda; family Palaemonidae; genus Macrobrachium; species Macrobrachium rosenbergii. The sequence continues at coordinate 48,658,323 of NC_089743.1, forward strand.
TCTTCATCGTCTGAATAATAATAATAATAATAATAATAATAATAATAATAATAATAATAATAATAATAATAATAATAATAATAAAGAAATATGAGTTGGTAAGTAGTGCAGAATCGCCGAAACAAATATAAACAGTACAAGCAAGGGTTAAAGCACAAACACTCGTATAACTGGGGTGTTAACAAGCAATTTTGCATAGTCACCAGAGTTAGGTAACGCAACATTTATTTTAATAGAATTACCAAACGTGTGCTGTTAATACTGGTTTGCCGGCAGTTGTAAATTAACACCTCTTTATCTTATTTACTGATAAATGAAAGTATCAATTGCATCGGCCTCTGGCTTCATTGTAACTCGACCTCCTGCCTGTTGGAGGTGGCAGCGTCGCCACTTGCTTGCTAAATTTTGAGGATTTGAGGACCGGCGAGGGCATGACCAAGACCCTTGAGAGATCCTTGAGTGGAGCGAACTCTCCTCAGGTTTTGTTAGTGCATGTAGGATAATGAATTACGTGTAGTATGTATATATATTTATAATATATGTATATATGTATGTATATATATATATAAATTTATCATGACACCTAATTCATCATTAATTAATATATATATATATATATATATATATATATATATATATATATATATATATATATATATATATATATTCAGATGTAAATGGTTAAAATATTTTAACATTTTACCTCTTGCATTTTCCAATGTGGAATATAACTGAATAATGTATCTTCGTGTGTAAGAAGGTTATCAGTATCATAATCTAACACACACACATACACACAGACACTTGTATATACAGTATATATACAATTATATATGCATATATTACATATACATTTATACACACACTCCACACACACATATATATATATTTACAGTATTATATATATATATATATATATATATATATATATATATATATATATATATATATATATATATATACTGTATATACATATATATTGTGTGTGTGTGCACGCTTAGAAGTTGCATCCTACAAGGACTCGTCTACAAGGTCCTCCACGTAGAAGCAACTCGTCCTTCCCCCTCAACGTCGTGAGAAAGAAAAGGGTTTTCCCATAACCTGATCCGACTTCGGGTATGAAAACAGTACAAAACCTAGAACAGGTTTAGGCTGAGAACCTGTTGTAGGTTCGACGTGTGGTTTCAGGGCCAAAATATTTATCGGTGGTGCTCCTGGACCCTGGGAACATACCTTTAATTAGGTAGGTTGTCTTTTCTCAATAAAAGACTCTTTCTATCTCTTTTTTTTTTTTAAATGACAGTACGCGATATATCTCTAATGAATAATGAAGAAAGTGCGTATGAAGTAAAGCTTACAGTTCCTCACATCAAAATAGCAGTTTTTATAAACTTTAAAGTTATATATATATATATATATATATATATATATATATATATATATATATATATATATATATATATATATATATATATATATATATATATATATATATATATATATATATATATATATATATATATATATATATATATATATATATATATATATATATATATATAATATCCTGGTGTTGATTATTATGCCACTTAAAATGTGATCCTCTCTCTCTCTCTCTCTCTCTCTCTCTCTCTCTCTCTCTCTCTCTCTCTCTCTCTCTCTCTCTCTCTCAGACGATATAACCACAGGATTCCCAGACTACATTTTGATTCGTTAGTTACTTTGTCGAATTTAAAAGAAATGAGAGCAGATGTTCGGTATACAGTTTTGTCTTCCTCTCCGTGGACAGCAAGGTATTCCAAAAAGAATTATGAAAAAAAAAAAACTGTGGAGGCAAATTTCATCTGATAAGGCATACGTTATTCCTTTGTATATTATGCTTGTCAACTTATTTACCCATCAACTTCTAGTTCTGTTTTACTAATTCGGTGTAGGTTAAGTTACTACGTAAACCCGTTTTATTTTTAGCCGGGAATTCATGATGACTGAAATGTTTCCTAAGAACATATGTATTTCATGCGTGATTGAAACAAAATTTTCTTTTGTATGGAAACAATAGAAGACCGTTCGATTTTTTAGCATTTGTGTTACTCAGTTAATGATAACATTTTGTAGTAAGGTAACGCAGTTTGGATTTGTATAAGATTCGGCGAGAGACTATGTGTCGCTCCAAATGGAATTAAGAGGTGATAAAGGGAAAAATAGGAGGGTGAATAAGTACCAGGTGTTGGCCAACGCTGAAAAAAAATTAAAGATAAACACAGATTCACCGTACGGAAACACTTGTTCTAGCAGGCAACTAATTCTGGATTTGCTGCCTGAGAGATACCGTAATACTGTTTTACTTCGGATTCCCTACAAATATCGACTCAGTATAACGGGAAAAATGACGAAGACAGTCATCTACTTCTGCATTTGCTGCCTGACAAATACCTGAATACTGTTTTACAGTGCATGACCCACAAATATCGACCCAGTTTAACTGGTAAAATAACGACGGGGAAAAAAATATTGGCTCAAGTAGCTTTCGAAGATACACAACTAATTTTGAATTTTGTTGCCCGACAGTTACCACAGTACTGTTTTACTTTATTCCCTATAAACATCGACTTGGTATTACCGGTAAAATTACGACAGGAAAAAAATTTTTTGCTTGGGGAGCTTTTGAAAACATGCAGCTAATCCTGAATTTGCTCCCTGACGGAAACCACAATACTGTTTTTATCAGTTCCCTAAAAATGTGGAGTCACGATAACCGGTAAAATTACAAAAAAAAAAAAAAAAAAAAAATCGGCTTGGTGAACTTTAGAAAACACAACTAATTCTGAATTTCCTGCCTGACAGGTACCGTAATGCTGTTTTATCTTGCATTCCCTGCAAGTCTTGACTCGGTATAGCCAGTAAAATTACGACATGAAAAGAAAAATATCATCTTGGGGAGCTTTCGAAGACACCCTGTATAAGTAAGGGGTAAAGGCAGTTGCCAGTTCTCACCCTTCTCCTCCTTTAAGGGGAATTAATCCCAGACGGGGGCGGGTTTGGGAGAGAGGGTTATTGCACGAAAATCGTAAACAGCCACACAGCAGGTGGCTGCGCCGGCAGGTGGATGGTAAGAGGACTTGGGGATGATTCCCACATTTAAAAATGAAATTACATCTACAAGAAACTTGTGGTTTCAGTAGATTGCAAACGTTTGAAAACGTTTGAGACTTCAAGCTATCGTTATAGATAATTTAATCTTACCTAGCAGGTTTGCAAATTTAGGTTTACCTATATAAAGTCGTTTATTTGATCTTAACGTTTGAAAACGTTTTAGACTTTAAGCTATCGTTGCATATGGTTTACTTTTATCTATATAAAGTCGTTTCGAATAAGAATCTTGAACGTATCAAAAATATTTCCAGTCTGCCGTTATGATATGTTTTAAAGTTTTCACTTGACGCGTTGTCAAGGCGTTTTAGTTTTCCTCTTGAACGTCGGAAAAACATTTTAAAATTTAAACTTTAATATAATATTCAAAGTTTTTATATAAGGTTTTCACCTTCCTTTTCAGAAAAACGTTTATTCAGCCTGAATAGTAACACGTCTTTGTAGGCATTCAACGTGAACCTTTAGAGATCGTTTAGACTTGTACCTTACAAACTTAGTGTAAGAACATTATATATATTTATATATATATATATATATATATATATATATATATATATATATATATATATATATATATATACTATATATATATATATATATAAATAATAAGGTAACATTAACTACCTGACCCCGAAGACGGGTGACAAGTTTATTCTCATATCTCATATATATATATATATATATATATATATATATATATATATATATATATATATATATATATATATATATATATATATATATATATATATAGACGTATGTATGCATGTATGGGCAACTGAATCATGAAAATATGGAACGTGATGAATATATAGATAAAGACAAAATCCACGAAGGAGAGAGAAACAATGGGTACTGCATATATACATACTTACATACATACATATTTATTGCTCCTCACATATGAATTTCCTGATATCCCGGGCCTTTCCGGAAGCTGTACCCAAATTCATTTGCTAGCGATGCCATCATTCACCGTGGTAGTGATCATAAACCCTTCTCTCCTTGGAAAGTGTCGCTTCCTAGAACCGAGATTATTCTCGCGTTGGATCTTGCT